>NC_068988.1:48859394-48863423 GCF_001194135.2 Octopus bimaculoides
TGTTTCCGTTAATTCTGTGAATATTACGTATATATTACAAGAAGGCAGTATGTGCTCGAGATGGGAGAATAAACTAAAGAGAAAAAGCTAAAAGAACGAATAAAAAAATAGAGGGAGAGGAGGAGAAGGAGAAGGAGGACGAGGAGAAGGAGGAGGAGGAAGAGGAGAAGGAGGAGAAGGAGGAGGAGAAGAAGAAGAAGAAGAAGAAGAAGAAGAAGCAGAGGAAGAAGAAGAAGAAGAAGAAGAAGAAGAAGAAGAAGAAGAAGAAGAAGAAGAAGAAGAAGAAGAAGAATCTGACAGAGACTGTAAAAACAGAAGAGAGTATTAAATGGATAGATAGATAGATAGATAGATAGATAGATAGATAGATAGATAGATAGATAGATAGTTGTAGGGGAAGAGAGATAGCGTGTGTATAGATGTGATAATAATGATCGTTATTTTTCCTCGTAACTTAGGTCAGCCATTTGTACGAAATTTTTACAGGGAAATGAATGCGCAGCAATACTTAACAGATACTAATTTTATTGACTCCATGTATATGAGCATAAAGCAAGCTCTAGAGGATTTTTAATTCAGAATATTTAGTTTTTATGGTTTAGTCACTGCCTGGAAGTCAATGCCCACAGTTTTTGCTCAAATATGTGTGGTGGAGAAACAGCGAGGAACTACGAATTATCCGGTTTCTGCTGTTATGAAACAGCACATAAAATTATCGAGTTATCATCAAACCAGAGACCTATTCCGAAAGTTTTCACAGAGTGGAACGAAGGAAGGAATGGGTTAAGGATAGTATATACTGTACGGTTTTCAATGAGAGATCAACTGTTTTTGTCATTCCACTGAAGTTATTATCGTAATAAAGATGTCTAAACTTGACACAAAGCCATAAATGTATTAGAGAAGTGGTATGATCAGTGGCCTACATAAAGTCGCTGGTAATATTGTTAGAAGGCTTTTATTGATGCTATGTCCTTCACGTTTTCTACTTCTTACGGATCATATCTCCTCGCTATTTCCTCACTAATTTGCAGTGAGATTATCCCGAAATAGACCAATAAATCCTATAAGTTTTCCATCAGTTCTTTCGTGGCTCGAAGAACTGTGCGACTCAGTGTCATGCTGAGTGTGGTGTAATCATTTTCATTCATTTTCTAGCCATTCCTTTGCAGTATATTTTCTTAATGCTTTACCAGTCTCCTTTCATTTTCTTGCCTCAAACCTGTCTCCAGAAGCTTGCTCTAGCTACTAGTCATCTATCTTCTTTTTACCGGCAAGAATCTACAGGTAACGCTACTGGTTATGACCAAAAGAGGGCATCTGCTGTTTTCCTATGCAGCTCTTTTTGGAGAAAAGAATGACGTGATCCCTTTCAATTTTTTCGGAGTCGCATTTGTAGGTGTTCTAGAAACAGCAAAATGTATTACTTGCTACTATTTATGTCCCTATTTTCCTTGAGCAGACAACTCTCAAAACCTATCACTTCTGCATATGTATCATCTGTTTCTTTTCTCTGTGTCATGAATGACCAGTCATAAATCCTTTCTCTCAGCATGCACTCAAGTGCACGACTTTGGCAATATTTTGCAGTACTGGTGGCGTTCATGAAGACTGTACAAAATCACGTCGCCAAAAATTTTGTCCGTTCTGAACATTTGTTCACATCTTTCTCCGAAAGTGATATCTAATTAGTGATCATCCTCATCATCCCTGATTTATTAACTCTGTAACTCGTGTTTCGTCCTTCTAAACACCATTGACACATTACATGGACTTGTGTATCCAGACTCACGTAGCCAGTCTCTTCGCTCATTTCGTACTACACCATATATTAGTGAGGAATGCACCAAATTATTCTCAGGGTGACACAAGGAAACCCTATAAACATTGCTAAATCTCAGCTGGGTTATTTTCTTGATTTCTCTTATCAGTTTACCAGTTTGGCATGTGTGGATAGAAAAGTATGTTTCTGTCGCAAAAAGCCTTAAGCAGTGTACTGGCAGGGTCGTTAGAGCTCTGATAAAATGTATCGCCACTACACTCTGAGTTCAAATATAGCTGACACAAACTCTTTCTTATCTCTTTCCGGCTTCGTTGAAAAAAAGTACTGATCTAGAACGGTAAACTGGTAGAACCGTAAAACATAAGCATTGCGCTGTTTCGGATCTTTACGTTCTGAGTTCAATACCACTATAGCCTACTTGACTTGTAGATTTAGTTCGTCGCCCGTTCATTCTGTTGCAGACATTCAAGACTGGTTCCCAGCTTGAAGAAAACTGACATTAAAATTCACTGCAATCTCTTTGTCCACAGCCACGGAGGCTCTGCTGTCACTTTTGTCTAAAATTTTGAAAACTATTTGGATATGTCAGTGTATGTAATGTTGTTTTTCCTCTTTATTTATTTATTTATTCATTTATTTATTTGGTAAGTGAATCGCCAAGACCATTCCCAACATTATGAATCTCTAAAAAATTATCAATGTTTCCTCCTTCCAAGTGCATCTGTATTGCTGTAAAACGTTTCCATTAATGTCTGTTTCACTTTGGTGGAATTACTTTCATCTTAAATATCGCTGTTTTTGTTGAAGTTCTGTACCACCATTTTGATTTGGTGTGATGTTTTCAAACTAGAAAATGTTTCCAAAGAGCATTATTTCCGGTAGGATACATTTTGGATACACAACTCAGTCGAAACTAGTTAAAATCCAGTATTAAAGAGATCAGTAGCAAGCAACAACAACAAAAACTACTACTACTACTACTACTACTACTACTACTACTACTACACTTATACTAATAATAACAATAATTTATTAGTGGCATGCGTCCAAAACTTTGGGAACAGTCCAAAACGCAAAAACAGTAAGGGATTTATTTTGAGTAAAAATGAAATATGAAACCATCATTAATAATAAATTATCAGAAAAATATAAATAACAATAAAGAAAAGCAAAATAAAGTGTGTCGACATTAACCTGACACCAAATCTAAGTGACCACTCATACTTCTGATCTCTATCACACAACCTCAAAATTTAGAATAAATCCAATTACTCACAGTTTTACTACCCTCACCTAGACTTCATCAAGTTTACAAGAGGAAATTTTATTTATCCCTGTACACGCGCATTCGGATTTAATTGTTATTTAAACTTGATTCAGGTTTACCTTGTAGGAAGCACTCTGACCTTGTCTCCAGGTATTTAATTACGTCTAAAAATAAGTCATTTTTCTGCATGACACTAAAAAGACGAAGCCAGTGATGGTAGTATTGAAGAAAGAAACTGGCGTGTTGATCATTACGATATATTCGTTTTAAAGCCAGATCAGTCCATCAAGTGATAACTGCATCTCAGCGCGAATTCTAAATCCAGCAAATGCGGACGCATCGACTCACATCCATCTCAGACAGATCTCATTGTTGATGGTTCCAACGCGGCCATCTCTGCAGACTGTATCACGAACCTGTAAAGACAGCCATTTCTTAGTATAGAAAAAATAAATCGGCGTGTCGACTATTACGACATCTTCGTTTGAAAGCATGGCCTTTTCAGCAGACTGTATCACGAACCTGTACCACAGCAAGGCCAGGGGCGTTTAGCAAGTTGTCCATAATCCCCCTTTTAAACGTCTTCCAGGAGAGACGACTCACACTGTCATGGTGGACGCCTACTAATGTTCCCTGGTCATTGTCACACTTGTTGTCCACTAAGCTAATATCGTTTGCGTGGATTAGCCTTCACCATCGGCTTCAACCGGTCGGCACAGTGTAGTGAGAGCCTGGCAAACTTCCAGATGCCAAAAGGATGATGCTGGTGATGGTGATGATGATGAGGAGGAGGAGGATTGTGATGGTGGTGGTGTTATCGTTGTTTTTGTGGTTGTTGTTGTTGGTGGTGGTAGTAGTAGTAGTAGGAGGAGGAGGAGGATGAGGAGGAGGAGTAGCAGCAGTAGTAGTGGTAGTAGTAGTAGTAGTACTAGCAGCAGCAGCAGCAGTAGTGGTGGTAGAGGTGGTGGTGGTAGTAGTA
>NC_068988.1:48863433-48864668 GCF_001194135.2 Octopus bimaculoides
AGTAGAGGTGGTGGTGGTAGTAGTAGTAGTAGTAGTAGTAGTAGTAGTAGTAGTAGTAGTAGTAGTAGAAGTAAAAAAAACAATGGGGATCTGGACAACGATGGCGGCGGCGACAGCGACGACAACGATGCTGATGATGTAAACAAATGTAATATGAAAGGTGATGCTTGTGGCTCGTGTTGGTGAAGGTGAGAAGACGATGAAGTGCATTTAAAATCAGGAATGAAGAAAAGAAGGCAAATGCCGAATAAAATCTACGGTAAGAAATAGAGTGAGCAGTGAAGAAGGAAGAGAGAAGGAGAGACAGTGCATATAAGGAGAAAACGAGAGAAACGGATGTAAATTTAGTGAGAAATAGAATGCGAGAGATCGAAAAAAGTGTAATTGAGAAGAGAGAGAGCAAGAAGGTGTGACATAGACGGTTGTATAAAGAGTGAGAGAATAAGAATAGTATGGGAGAAAGAGAGAGAGAGGGGGGAGAGAGAAGTACTATGTTTGAGGAATAGAGTAAAAGAGAATATGATACAGAGAGAGAGAGAGAGAGAGAGAGAGAGAGAGAGAGAGAGAGAGAGAGAGAGAGAGAGACGGGAGGAAGCTGGAATAAATTTAAGTTGTTGGAAACAGATGCTCGGTCACAAATCCGACGTATAAAAGTATTCGAAGACACCAATGCCAGGAATCTCAGCTTTGGTCAGTTATGGCCAGCTATGGTCAGCTATGGTCAGCTATGGTCAGCTATGCCAAATTATCGTAAGTTATCATCAGTTATCACCACTAACCGTCAGTTATTATCAATTGTGGCCAGTTATAGTCATTTGAAGGACAGCCATGTTTGCAGAGCACTTTAATGCGTTGTGTCTTTATCTAGGATTTCATTAAATGTCTGAATGTCGGAGCAGCAGTAAGTTTTACCACCTGCCTCTCCACTCCGATCAGATGACCCTTTCCAGCCACCAACGGCAGCATAACCATCCCAATCGCCACCACCAGTCTGGCTACTACCACTACCGCCACAACAAGAATGGCCAAAATCATCGGCTCGTGTGGATGACTGCTGAGAGAAGGGTGTTAGGGAAATGGGTATGACGTGATATGTTCGTTGTTTAATTGTAAACGTGGTTTGTGACAGATTGGTAGTGGTGGTGGTGGTAACGGTGGTGGTGGTAACGAAGGTGGCTGTGGTTGTGGTGGTGGATGTGGTGGTGGATGTGGTGGTGGATGTGGTGGTGGTGGGG
>NC_068988.1:48865262-48865859 GCF_001194135.2 Octopus bimaculoides
AGCGGCGCCAGTGGCGGTGGTATTGACGGTTTTGTTGTAGTTGTTGTTGTTAGTGTTGATGGTGGTATTGTTACTGGTGCTGCTGCTGTGGTTAGCGAAGATGTAAGTGGCTGTAGAAAGTTATGGGAAATTGTAGAGGCGAGTAGAGTAATGGTTGCGCCCAATGGTTATGGCCAAAGCTTTTGTGATGAAGAATGCAATGATTACTGTGATGGTGTTGGTGGTGGTGCTGGTGGAGGCTGACGGTTGATGACAAAGATAGGGATAATGGTGGTGGCGGTGGTGCTGGTGGTGGTTATTTTGGTGAAGATAGGGACAGATGTGATGATTTTGGTTGTGACGTAGGGTTTAGAGATGAAGTGGTTGTGACGTTATTGTTGTGGTAGTGGTGGTGGTGGTGCCGATGTTGGGGACGGGAATGGCCTTGCTTTTCTTGCTTGTGGTGTTAGACCTGTAATAATGATAGACAGAAAGTCTTACAGATGGGAGGAAAAAGAAGGAAAAGAAGAAAAGAGTAGTAGTAGTAGTAGTAGTAGTAGTAGTAGTAGTAGTAGTAGTAGTAGTAGTAGTAGTAGTAGTAGTAGTAGCAGTAGTAGT
>NC_068988.1:48865869-48866658 GCF_001194135.2 Octopus bimaculoides
GTGGTGGTGGTAGTCGTCGTCGTCGTTGTCGTCGTCGTGATGATGGTGGTGATGATAATGATAAGGGCAAAGAAATAGAAAAGACAGAGCAGAAAAGGAAATGAAGAACAAAACATCAACTACAACGACGACACAACCACCACCACCACCAACAACAACAACAACAACAACAACTACTACTACTACTACTACTACTACTACTACTACTACTACTACTACTACTACGGCAAGTGTAAGAACCTATCCCATGCAAGGTCATTAATTCTTCAAATTCATTGACAGTCAAAAGTAGTATTAAAACCTGGTACTGACATGAATCACTCTTCTTCACTGTTACTAGCTTTTGCCTTTAAATGAGTGGGAAAACACGCGTGAAGCATCATCTAAACTGATTTCCATCTTTATTTGCTGCTTGCTTGGACAATAAGACGGTGGCTTGAAAGAGTATGTGAACTTATAAGACCTTACATACCAGTCCTCTGATGATAAAACATCGTTCTACACTTGTAGGCCGATATCATATAACTGATTTCTCAACCAGCCCAGTGGTGCTACCATCATCTCTTGAAATTTACGTTTTTGTATGAATGGGCTGCAATATGGTGTTTCTGTATAATACGTTGTCGTTGTTGTTGGCACTCCGTCGCTTACGACGTCGAGGGCTCCAGTTGATCCGATCAACGGAACTGCCTGCTCGTGAAATTAACGTGCAAGTGGCTGAGCACTCCACAGACACGTGTACCCTTAACGTAGTTCTCGGGGATATTCAGCGTGACACAGTGTGACAAG
>NC_068988.1:48866668-48869056 GCF_001194135.2 Octopus bimaculoides
ACAGACACGTGTACCCTTAACGTAGTTCTCGGGGATATTCAGCGTGACACAGTGTGACAAGGCTGACCCTTTGAATTACAGGCACAATAGAAACAGGAAGTAAGAGTGAGAGAAAGTTGTGGTGGAAGAGTACAGCAGGGTTCGTCACCATCCCCTGCCGGAGTCTCATGGAGCCTCAGGTGTTTTCGCTCAATGAACACTCACAACGCCCGGTCTGGGAATCGAAACCGTGATCCTATGACCGCGAGTCCGCTGCCCTAACTACTGGGCCATTGCGCCTCCACTATGTATAATATACACGCCAGTATTTAAACATTAAGAAAGAAAAAAGGAGAAACTTCGTAGATTATGCCACGAACCAATGAGTTAGCTTCTACACGTTCGCTCGAATAGCTAGAAAGTTTTACTGGTTGTAATATAAGAATCAAAAATTGAGTTTCAAACATCACTCTAACAATAGATTAGGAACAGTGAATAATGTCTTAAAATTAACTTGGTGTTAACTGTGAAAGTGCCAAATGTTAAATATTTTGACGCCAGTGCCATTAGTAGCAAGATCCTTTAGTTCCTGATCCTTACTTTACAATAAAAAAAATGACAATCAAAAACGCCACAGATAATACTTCAACTTGGTGATGTAACCTTGTAGGTTTAGAAACATTGATAACGGAATCACAATAAAATAGGAAAAAAATATAAACGATTTAACTCCCGAGCATACTCATGTTTTTCATGACGTTTGAAAGAAAATCTTCCTTCATACACACACGCACTCACGAACACACATGCACACATACGCACGCATGCATACGCACACACACACACACACATACACACCTGAAGAGGGGATTTCAGAAGCGAAAATAGAGTAAAATATAGCGAAGATGAAAATGTCTAAAGTGAAGCAATTACATTTGAATTCCCATTATGTGCTTTCAGTCTGACTTGGATGGTGTTTACCTGTTTCGAAGTAGTTGATTTTACTATTTCTACTGCTTGTTTCCATATTCAAGCACTTTACTTGCTATCTGATTCAAAGAGAAAATAAACTATTCACATTTACTTCCCACCAATATTTTCATCCAAACGAAGGTATGTTGCCATAAAATCATTTGATTTACACTCCAATATTCCTGCATTTATAATCTAATATGCCAAGAAATTTTCTGACGCAAATTAGAAGCACTTCCCTACGAAACGTATGTATAGAAACTATTTTAATAGACATAACCTGAAAATAATTTACAGATGCCTTGCATACACGATGACTATAATAATGTTGACTACCACTCATAATACTATAGATATACACATATGCAGAAATCCAAATAATTGTCTACAAGTTCTGATAATTTACCAGGCGAATACTCTTCAAAACTAAACGAAAAACATTTGGCATACGATTTAGATGCTAAATAATACCAACATTTTGAAACAAAAGTTGTGGTTTATGCATGCCAGATACAAGAACACTCGTGAAACCAACCACTGTTCTCGATAACTAATGCCTTTATGCAAATACCGGGTCAGGGGTATGTCACTCAATGATCACATTTTAAGAGAAGTTTTGTGCAACGATCGAGTGAATTATACACTAATAAATAAACATGATTTCGTGTACTAAGCACCCTTTTTCTCGTTTCTGCATACTAATGTATATGCATGAAAATATACAATTATTTGTAGAAAATTTATTATTCATAACCTAGCTATTTGTAGCTCTATGCAATATATTAGTTTCTTTTGCGTGGGGAGAATGTTAAAAACCGAATAACGTACAACACAGGGTCTGTCTGGTTCTTGATATTTGACTCTTAGCCGTTTCAAATTACAGTCCAGAATTTTCGCAAAATGTGCGATTATTAAACAGTTTCAAATACAAATTTCCAATGCGTTTTTTCAAACTTGACAGCTTGATCTACTAACAATGATTAATGAAGTGCTCGGTGTGATTTACACCAGCACCAGAAGAGAAAACTAATGCTCAGCAATATCTATCATTTGTAAATCAGTGAGCGTCAGAAACCAGTAATATGTCAAGTCTATATGTTATCAAATTTTCACTTTCAGACACTCTGAAAGAACATATTTTGTGTACACCGTGTACCTAAGGAGAAAAGTCAACGGCTTCATGCAAATACATAAACTCTACTGCCTGTATTGTGCACTCGTTTTCACTTCTCATTTTCGGTTATAATGACACACGCGGATGTGTGAGTACACATGTGTATGTATGTATGTACGTGTGTGCGGTTGAATGTATTCATCTTCAGGCTTTTCCAACCTTATACATGGATATGTCAGAACAATTGCACTCACACACACATACACACACACACACACACACACACACACACACACACACACACACACACACACACACACACA
>NC_068988.1:48869467-48870198 GCF_001194135.2 Octopus bimaculoides
TATATATATATATGAGTATGTATGTATGTATGTATGTATGTATGTATGTATGAATATGCAATTATGCCACGATATATAACGCTCATTGCATTAAGTAGAAATTTACAATAACTTGGCAAAGCAGAACCAATCTTTGAAAGGGAAAGCAAAATGAAAAGGAAGAAATAGAAAACAGAACAAGCACAGAAAGTAAAGAGAAAAAAAAAAAATAAAGAACAAGAACTCATATCGATATTTCTAACAGGCAAAATGGAGGTAATGCGAAATTGATGTTCATATTAATGATATGTTGCATGGAAAAATAAAATTAACTTAGATCTTAGAGCGACAATTAGTCTACCGTTAGCCTTATTTCATTAATAGGGACTGCAGCCATACCTGCAAAACTTTGTGTTAGGACGTAGAAGACAAATAAGCAGTTAGTTCGGAAAAGTCGACATAAATTTTCAGCCAAATGAACATTGAAGATAAAATACAAGAAACGTAATTACTTTATTTGCATACAAATGTATAAGAAAGAGCAATGAGTAGATATATACACGCAAACACACAGACACACAGACACACACACATATATACATGTATACATATACATACATATATATATATATATATACACACGTTCAGCAATCGATCGATATATGTCTGTGCTGCCGCTGCGTATGCAAGCAGATGTGTGTATTTGTATTTATTTCCACATATTGTTTCAGAATGAGTCAGTGAAATATATT
>NC_068988.1:48870542-48872795 GCF_001194135.2 Octopus bimaculoides
TATATATATATATATATATATATATATATATACACACGTTCAGCAATCGATCGATATATGTCTGTGCTGCCGCTGCGTATGCAAGCAGATGTGTGTATTTGTATTTATTTCCACATATTGTTTCAGAATGAGTCAGTGAAATATATTGACATATCTAAATACGGAATGTTATATGTATGTGTGTGTGTGTATTTGTGTGTATGTGTGCGTTTGTTTGTGTATATGTGCATGCACAGATCTTTGGGTGTGGATATCTATTATTATATATGTGAAACGAACCGAAAGAACTTTAATTTGAAAGTTTATTCATTGGTCCAGAGATCTGGATTATAAGCAGGTCTTCTTTTGAGCTCTCTCTGTCACTTTCTCTCTCCCTCTCTCCTTCTCTCGCACTCTCTCTCTCTCTTCCCTCATCTGTACATTCGCGTAAATACATACATACATACATACATACATATATATATATATATATATATATATATGTGTGTGTGTGTGTGTGTGTTTGTGCATATATATATATATATATGTGTGTGTGTGTGTGTGTGTGTGTGTGTGTATATATATATGTATGTATATATGAATATATATATGTAGGTATGTATATATATGTAATTATATATACTTTCTGCATGCATCTATGTGTATGTATATTCATATGTATATATACGTGTGTGTATGTGTGTGCATGTCTGTGAGTGTGTGCGTTTGTGTGTACTGCTCCCAACTATGGTCACCACACAATATAAAATTAACGGCAGAACTCGAAGTAATCCAACGAAGCAACACAAAGAAAATCGTCTCAATGCAACGTATCTCCTACTGGGAAATACTGGAAAAATTTATATTCTGCTTCTGCTTCCCAGAATGAAGGCGGGAAAGATATGCAGTGATATACATCTGGAAAATACTGGAAGGCCTTGTAGCAAACATTGGCCTTGAAAGTTACACAAACAGCAGAACAGTGCGCCACTGCATAGTGCCAAAGATCTCTTCATTTCAATCAAAATATAGGACCTTATTCTACAGCAACAGCTTGAGTTTCTAGGGCCTACAGCTCTTCACTATGCTTAAAAGATGCCTGAGGGACTTGCACAGTGTGGATGTACGTATCTTCAAAACAAAACTGAACCGCCTCATATCAAGAGTTCTAGATGAGTCTACCTCACGGGAGGAAACACAGATGAGAGCAGCAAAACGTAGATGATGGCTGTCTGGAATTTAGTTACGAAGAAATGCCTGGGGAAAATTAAGCTGGAAGATGTTAATTCACACGCGAAGACAGGCAACTGTTTCTGGTAGTGGCTGGTGAAATCATTTGATAAATTGCTATACAACAAGCTCCACTTGTTGAGTTTGAGGAATGGTTCTTGTCTGTAGAGGACTCTGCAGCAGATCACGGTGGCGTCACACTTGTCGACCGGTTCAATAACAAAGCCTTACCGGCTGCAACGTTTCCGGGCCTAATTTTGCTGTTAGAAGTTTTAATCTAATTTTTTTTTTTAAATAAGAGAAGCCTAAGTCGTAACAGTATTTATTTACAAATGAATCGATATAGTAGTATAGGCACAGCCTTGGTGTCCATTTAGAGTTAGGCTTCTTGTAATTGATAAAATCGTCCTCGATTTCAGCTCCTAAAATTTTAAAGAAAGCCTTAATTTGCATCCGACGGAAAAAAACACTTAGCATCGATGCATAAGTCGAACTCAACTATCGTTGATGGAGGATACATTTTGACTCTTCCTAATGCGGGGTCGATTGGCGTGAAAAAGAGATAGATCTCGTAGAATAGTGAGCACCAAAATTGCCATCATTTATGTGGAAGAAGTGCGATACTAGCGAAGGAGCTGGCAAATTCGTGTTGTTCTTGTGTTTTCGTGACGGAAGATAACTAAAAGAAAATCCGTAAAGTTCACTGTTAGGGCACCGTATTTGAAACTGTAATGCGTGAAGCTACATGGAAGAAAGAACGACAGAGAAAGGATAACGGTAGTGACTGTGTCGGGCGGTTGCCTTAGGCACAAAATAATCATTAGGTGGTAGCTCACATAAGTCCCTTCGAAAAAGAAACGATGAAATGAATTTTGTTTGGAGATTATCTCAAAAACAAAAAAAACAAAAAAAGTACACCCAGGCAGAACTTCCAATATTGAGGTGAGAAACAAAGGTAAATGGTTTTACACCGAATAAAGAATGGGAGCAGAATGAATTCTGCGAAAGGTATATATATATATATATATATATATATATATATAT
>NC_068988.1:48873009-48876179 GCF_001194135.2 Octopus bimaculoides
ATATATATATATATATATACACCTATGGCAGAATTCATTCTGCTCCCATTATTTATTCGGTGTAAAACCATTTACCTTTCTTTCTCACCTCAATCTTGGAAGTTCTGCCTGGGTGTACTTACATATAGATTATAGTTTGAATGGAGACAATACGGGTGGAAAACCATAGGAACAATACCCAATCTCGAACAGAAGATTTATTATATATGTGTGTGCATAAAAAAGTACAGTTTACATATATATATATATATACACGCACACACATATATATGTACATAGAGACAGAAAAAGTTACTTACATACATGCATACATATACACATATATATGCATACATACATACACACACACATACACACACATACAAACACACAGATACACGCACACACACACACACGCACACACACACACACACACACACATATATATATATATATATATATATATATATATATATATATATATATATATATATTTAACAGATTCAGGACAAGGTTCAATGATGTAGCAAAGATTGGAAGACGTAGAAACGCATGCTGGTAATTATGTTTAATGCTATGAATCAAAAATAATTTCTGTCGTTGACATGAGCACATACATATTTATAGGGTATAGGGGTGACGATGACTGAATGGACTTCGGTGCACTAAAGTGCATATAACCCCAAAACATTCTAGTTATAGTAGTAGACTTCTAATAATACAAAACACAAATCGTGTCGATACAAAGTCGATCATTGATACATTCAACTTTGATTTGATTTATTCATTAAAATAATATTTCAAATTAATAATTATAACTTTTCGACCAAGAGATGTGTTAGATTGGAGACAAGTATTTGTGGCAAGGAGTGATGCTGGATGTAACAGTGGTAGGATTGACGTGATGGTAGTGGTGCTAATATCGATGATAGTCTTGGAGAAAATTTGATCCTATTTTTAGTGACACTCGTATGTTGATTATGAGAGTCTGTCTGGAATGCATACACACATATGTGTATATTAATGCATGTATGTAAGTAGACATACGTATATCTCTCTCTTATCCTTCTCTCCCTTTCTGTGCTTGTTTCTTTCTGTGTTCCTTTCTGTGGAAGAGTGTACGCTCGAAACGTTAATGACTTTTTCAATTCCCGAGCGTTATACTAATACATCTATTTGTTATCTACACCAGCTGTCTTCGTCTGTAGTTTTATATATATATATATATATATATAAATATATACATATATATATATATATATATATATATATATATATATATATATATATATATATATATATAGATAGATAGATAGATAGATAGATAGATAGATAGATAGATAGATAGATGTGTGTGTGTGTGTGTGTGTTTCATGTTCTATATGTGACTGTCTAATTATGTCATGTACAAAAGAAACCTTGGAAATGTCTGAATTTCAAAGAGGCCGTATTGTGGGTCATTCTGAAGATGGACATAGCGTAAAATCGCAGGAAACCTCAGGATCCCACTTCCTGTGATTGTATGGTGAGCAATTTGGAGCAATGGTTGATCAGATTTTGTGGAGTGTGAGGGAAATATAAACTCAGATAAATATGTATCCATACTGCAGAATGGACTCCTTCCAATCTACTCCGCTGGTGAAATGATTGAAGTAGACTCTTTATTTATGGAAGATGGGGCTCCTTGTCACATGGCTAAAATGACCCAAGATTTGTTGAATGAGAAAGCTTCAATGGCCAATCCAGTCACCAGATATGAACCCTATAGAACATCTCTGAGACATAATGGACAGAACGCTTGATAAAAAGAACAAGAAAGCATCTTCAAAGTTAGATCTTTTGAGATTACTGCAAGAAACTTGGCAAGCAATTCTGCAAGCGAATATTCGTTATCTGATTAGAAACATACCTAATAGGGTCTTTGCATTGAAAAATGCAAAGGGTATGTTCACTAAATATTAGATTTTCACATTATAACAATTAATAAATAACTTGAACGTATAATTTCAGATTTAAATAGATTTTAATGATTATAAGGGTGTCTATTTACTTCTGTATATTTGCGTTCAATTTTTTT
This sequence comes from Octopus bimaculoides, assembly GCF_001194135.2. Classification (NCBI taxonomy): domain Eukaryota; kingdom Metazoa; phylum Mollusca; class Cephalopoda; order Octopoda; family Octopodidae; genus Octopus; species Octopus bimaculoides. The sequence continues at coordinate 48,875,066 of NC_068988.1, forward strand.
TCCTGTACCAGCAAGTTGTTCTTATTTGCTCATCGAGTCACAGAGTATATGTCTTATTAGAGCCCTGCCCGTTTCCATAGACCCTTGGTGTTTTCTTAGGAACTTAGAGTCGTTTGCAAGCATTTTAATTACATTAAGCTGTTTGATGAAATTTGCATTGTCAGGTATGGACAAAAATGAACAGAAGTACGATGAATACAGAATCTTGAGAAACACTTTTAATTAATTTTGGAGGATTTCATACGAAGTCTGTAGATCACCATGTGGATTCTTATCGGCCGTAAACATTTAATACAATGCAATAGCTTTCAAAAGACTCCTATGCAGGATAAATTCATCAGCAGAAAATTATGTTCGACTCTGTTGTCGACGTTGCATCATTTAGCACTTCACATGTTTCACAAACTTTCTATAGCAATTGACTGTCATAGTATATCTATCAGCAATGTCGTCTATGCTGTAGAAATTGATGTTAAGACTGCCAGTCTGTCAGTCACTGTCACCTTCTCTCTCTCACTCTCTCTCTCTCTCTCTCTCTCTCTCTCTCTCTTTTTTATTTGTGTGTGTTTCATTGTGTGTATGTATGTAGGTATGTATGTATGTATGTATGCATGCATGTATGTATATAGGTATTAATGTATGTATTATCATTGAGTATCTGTAAGTAGATTTTTCTATATTGTAGCACTTGACTCGGTGTATCTCACTGACATAATATATCTAACTATGTAGTTATTCAAGATGAAAGCCTTTTCCTTTTACGGCTGCAGGTTTTTCTGCTATAGTGTATTTAACAGTGGAGTTATCTGTACTGTAACACTTCACTAGTAGTCTGTTTGTCTTTCCGCCTATGTGCACATTTTAGTCATAACGTATCTATTTGTATACTTCTCTTTATTGTCTGCATGCTTTAGCTGTCTGTCCGTCTTCGAAACGGTCTTATACATAATACAGCACAAACCCTCACTCTGTTTCAATGTCATTACACTGTTCCTTCAGATACTCTCTCCACATCTCTGTACACACACACACATGCACATACACACACACACACACACACACACACACACACACGTATATATATATATATATATATATATATATATATATATAT
>NC_068988.1:48876712-48877536 GCF_001194135.2 Octopus bimaculoides
TTATTATTATTATTATTATTATTATTATTATTATTATTATTATTATTATTATTATTATTGTTATTATTATTATTATTGTTCAGTAGTTTTATTTTTATAATGTGCTTTCACTTCACTACCGAGCGCAGCTCTGTGCGCCTTGGGTATGTGCTGTGGTTTGCTGTGGTGCTCTTATGGTTACTGTATTGAAAGTGTTTTGCGTAGGATGCGTGCTGTGCCCAGTAGTGCAATTTTTTGTATGTTATATATATATTTAAGTCCTGGTGTTATTATTATTATTATTATTATTATTATTATTATTATTATTATTATTATTATTATTAAAAAACCGTTTAGTAAATATACAAACGAACATATGCTAAATGCACAGGCGGGCAGAAAATATAGGTTACCAATTCTTCATCAGTTATCGGCCAGAGGAAACAAACGCAATTTTTGTCTTGTCTTCCTGCCACAAGGCTTTACGTTGTATATGTATTATCTTATTAATTGTTGACTTCGTGTGGCCCTAAGTCTTTATTCTGTTTATTATTTTATCCCCCATTCGTCCACCAACGGTCTCGTCTCAAGCCCGTTTCGTTTTGTTACGTTCAGATCCCATTCCCGGCAAGTTTTTTGTCAGTGCCTCCAGAGTGAAAGCAATATTATCGATAATGACTGAAATTGTGTTTGACTCGTCTGACCGATAATTGATGAAGAATCGGTGACCTATATTTTCTTTCCGCCTTTGTATTTAGCATATGTGCGTTTGTTTATTTACTACACGTTTTTTTAAAAATTGTATAAAGATAGGTAGGTAATATTTTCCGTTTCTTGTCCGATAT
>NC_068988.1:48878531-48886525 GCF_001194135.2 Octopus bimaculoides
ATATATATATATATAAATATACATATATATATGTGTATGTGTGGGTATACTTATGAACTCAACCCAAGCCTATAAACCATATAACTACGCACTTAAAAACACATAAGAGCGTGCACCCTTTATATTAAACCAAACATGTTATATGCTCATACCACACACATCCTGACTCCATGCATGAACACAACTTAAATTTTACACATGTAAGTTCATATTCAAGTACATCATGTTCACAGCACATACTCACGCATATTTGAAACATAAACTATACGTAGAGTTGTGCTTTCGATAAAAGCTAGCGAATATGTTAAAATCTTGATCGAAATTTATTGCCCGAGCACTCTAGCATTTAACAACCTGCTCACTAAATCCTTATACATCTATTCACACTGATGCGATGAAAACCTTCAGGTATTGCCATCAAATTGCTGTATCTTCGATTATAATAATTCCTTTGAATTGGCTGAAGCACTGTGATATTACGTATTGTGAAAAGGGAAATAAAAATGAAAGAAATTCCATCAATACGTAACTAATATTTCTTTGCTTATAGTTTAAACAGTATTAATTAGAAATAATTTTAGTTTCTAAAAGAACGAATCAAAAATAATTATCTTTTATAGCTCAGAGTTTTGCGAGACAGTAAGATGCAAAAATTCTGGAAAATATTGATAATTTGCATTTTATGATTTTCCCCGGTAGGTGTGTATATATTTTTGGAAAAATCCAAGATCTATGTTCTTTCGTACCTGCTCACGAAATTTCAACTTGATATTGTTTGTAGTCATCCTGTTTCCAGAAATGAAGTGCGTGTAACTTTGTATTGCCAGACGATGATATGATAGTAAGTTGTTTGGCGCTAAACATAATTTAAAGAGCGTTGCTCTCAATTCCTCTTTTAGAAAATAATTATATATACTTATATACATTTCTGTGTGTGGGTTAGATAGATCGATAGATAGATAGATAGATAGATAGATAGATAGATAGATAGATAAATAGATAGATAGATATATAGATAGATAGATAGATAGATAGATAGATAGATAGATAGATAGATGGATGGATGGATATATGCATACATGCATACATGCATACATACATACATACATACATACATACATACATGCATACATACATACATACATACATAGACTGATAGCATCCCTATTTTCAGTGAAGAATCAGTTATCACATTGTCAATTATATTCAAACATTTAAGGTAAGATGATGGACGCAAATATCTGTACATAAAAAATGAACAGGGAAACACAGAAACCGGTAACATTTTTGCAAATATGCCTATGTTACATTTTAAGTTTTTTTTTGTTTTATTTTTGTCTGCCCTGTGTGCATAATCGTGGTTAGTTTTGGTTGGATATTCAACTTAATCTTTATGGGGAAACCGAAGTTTGAGTGTTTGAATATTTCCTTCTTATATTTCTGGTAATATTTTATTCCGTAAGTGAAATTAAGTTGTGAAGAGATGAAGCAAATATTATATGAAGCATTTTATGAAACGTTGGCAATGGAGATATTTCACTTCTCTCAAACACCAACTCACGATATTATTGGTATTTATAAAACAAGTTTAGCAACATCATAAGAGGACGGTGAATTCGGTAGAATCATTGAAGTGTCTGACAAATACCTTGTGATATTTTTCGAATCTGCATTCTGAGTTCAATACCGACAAGGTTAAATTTACTCCCCAACCTCCTAGGGTCAAAGAAATAAAGTGCCAATTCTGTATCGTTTTCATTTTATTCGGTTGATCACTGTCCCAAATTATTAGCAAATTTATAGTAAAAGTATATAAATTTTTAATAACGCAATTCTTTTTCATGTTAAGTACCGACAAGTTCCTTTTTCAAGCAAAATCATCTTTCAGTTGAAAGTATATTGTACAGTGTATTACTGTAGATTATTTCATTTACCCTGTTGACAGGAAGAAATTGAAATTGGTTTTTAATCAATATGTGCAGGGATCATACTGTAGAAGATTAAACTATTAGTCATACACCCAATCGTGTCACCTATGTTTATGGATTCTCTCAACTTAGCACTTCAATTGAACTCAGTGTATTTTATGGGAGGCAACCCTAGTACATTACTCAGGAAAATGTTAGCAAATAATGTATACCTTCATGAGATCTGAACACAGTATAGTAGATCAATACCTTAATTATTCAAAGTACTTAATTTAATGGCTCCAGTAGAAATAACTTAGAGACAATTTCATAAAAAGCAAAAGTTAATTAGTGTTCAGATATTTAATGCAGAGAGTATTAGAAAGATAATTGGAAATAATTATGTAGTGGAGAAAAATTATTCCTATTTAGCTTTCAATACTCGCCGCAATATTTTAATTCTAATTTATTTAATCTCTATACTAAACTGATTATACTAACTTACAAGCAGCAACATTTCAATGTTGATGACTATGATCATAATCTAAATGCTGTGTTGATGATGATTATGGTTTAGGCACAAGTGTACTACCTGTGCGGAGAATGGGCTGGTCGTTAGCATCTACTTCAAAATCTGACTGGTACTTCATTTTAGCCACCCTGGAGAGATGAAAGGCAGAAATTTAGTTCAAAACGTGACGAGTCGGGAAAAATAGCACAAGGCATTTATATGTGAATCTTTTTCGATTCTGTCAGTGTACTAGGCAGTGGCTTTCGTGGCTTCTGATTTTAACTGGTTGAAAGTGTTAACATTCTCTGTAAAAGATGGGCTAACATTTCCTGTAAAAGATGGGCTACATCAAATACTATTGTCATTGTCACAGATTTGCTCGTCTATTGTTTGACCTTAACCACTTGAGCACTACGCTAAGTGAATGACGATATAAGCTTCTCTCACTACGAACAGGAGTAGTGAAAGAGTATCGGAAATATTGATGTTTCATTCATCATCCTCAAACAACCCTTATTCAGAAACCTTTTCAGTGGGATTGACTACTCGAACTAGAGAAAATTCTAACTGGGTCCCACTTGCAAGGTCATGTGTTTATCATCTTGTTATGAGATGACCATGTCGCGTATATATAGTTGTGATGCGCGTACCCTTATCAGAAGGTTATTCGTCATGGGTATATTTGGCTTTGCATATCTGTACCCCAGCGTCACTCTGATGGCGTGTGCTGCTCTCTTATTCAATGATGATGATGATTTCTTTTTTTTTTTATATCAAAATAATGACGACCATACAAAGGTGAAAAATAATTACATTCGAACGGAATTTACATCGAGTAAAAGCATATATTTTTAAAATGCTTAGCTATAAAATGTTACCTCGAATGTTCCCCCATTATGGAGTGCACCACCTAGGAAACCTTGCACTGAAACCTGAATTACTCCGGCACATGAGAAGTGTCATAAAGTGGTGTCTACTGTTTCCTTCCTTCAGCTTAGAGAAGCATAATCATGGCAATCCCTTGGTTTATTGAAATTATTTTCACTCCTAGAGAATGTCACAGTTGCCAAAAGCCGATAGAGTCCAGTTCCATATTGTAAAGGAAGATAATCGAAAGAATCAAGAAGCCTCTAAATCTGATATGAAATTAGGTACAAGGAGTGGCTTGTGACGTGGACATAAGAGGACAGTCGTGGATAATTTTAGTAAATAAAAAAGTATGTTTTATGAGATATGATTTGTCTGTATGTGTTTGTGTTATTCAAATACATGCAACAAGCAACTCTGTGTTGTCTTAGTGCATTTATATTCACCATTACAAGTCCTCTTACTACTGGAGATAAGGTAGGACAACTGTCGTGCTGATGATGTCTATTAGAGCAGAAGTGTATGCCCATGACTATCTTCATATCTCCAAACAATTAGCATGTCCCTTTCTTAAAATGGCATATTAGCTTAGGAGAAACCTTGATTATTAAGATTTTTTTCCTTTCTGCTATGGAGGTGGTCTCAGTTGTTATTTAGTAATTGCAACACATCACATCCTTTTTGAGGCGGAAGTACTTTTAATGAATCAAGTATTTATTGTATGGTTCTTGATGTACGTTTATTTGTGTATTGTTGTACATACATATATATATGCTATTGGCCGCTGTAATTTATATGTTTTGGCACGCATTCATATACATATGCCGGTTATGCCATCACTGGCAATATTCAAATAGATTCTTCATTGTAACTGAACTTTACCTACAGATAGAAATACTTTTGATGTACGGATGTTATTGATAATCATCTCTCCTGCAAGTGTAAATTGGGCTAAGAAATTTCCAAATATATATGTAATTATTCATAATTCAAAATTGCTCCGCTCTTCTCTCTAATGTTTATGAAATCGTGTTATATAGCTACAATATGCATTATAGTTTTGAAAATTAACGAAGACTATGCTCTCTTAATTTTTTGAATTCTCTCACATCAACTTGTAATAGCTGGAGTAAACTTGACACGTTTCTTCGGAGAATACTACATTAATTGCTTTTTTCCCGATATGCTTAATTATTTAAAAACAACCTAAATCGTGTGATGGCTCTTAGCTACAAACTCAATTGCTTAGCACAAAGACATGCATCTGCAAGTTATTTCCGCGAAAAGAGTTCTAATTCTTCGAAGAAAAGAAACTATCTTATTATTGATGTTTCTTCTTCTACCACGTATCGTAATTTTTTTTTTACTCTGGCTTTAGGATTATTTGTCACATTACTCTGATATTTCTATCTGTGAAGTGAAATACTCAGATTTTCCCAGTTGAGGATTTCCAAATTAAACGCGTTACGTTATTTAGTACGGCAGGTTGGTAATATCAATTATCTAAGTACATATAACCATTTCTTTACAAAAGTAAACAAACTTAATAACTTCATTTCTACTTAATTAACAGTCTGTCTAAAGTAGGAGCTCTTTTGTACTCAATTCAATTGTGATTTTGTTGAATGCGTAATTGTTTTTGATAAGTATGTGAAATCTTGTAAATTCCTTCCTACGTAAGCCTTCCCATATTAAGTTTATTTAAGTTTTAGAACTGATAAACAATATCACAGCCAAATATAGTTTTGGATTATTGTTAAAATCTTAAAATGTATTCGGAACAAACCATAACATCAATATCTGGGAATAAAGTCCGCATATATTATAAATGGAAAACTGTATTTAGGTAGTTGCAGATACAAATTAAACCAGCAGAAAAATCTAAGATTTTGAGTATTAACGAAAATACTGAATCAATCGATTTGAAAGCAATACGCAAGTTTTATATTTTAATATATAAAATAAAATATGTGATGAAATTTACGCACACTACAAATGCTAGTACAATATTTGTAGGAAATATTGTAGGTGCTGAGGAAATCTCTAGAAAACTTCGATTAAAGATTATGAATATCCGTCATATGTGAAATTCAACAGGACGTTTAAGATTATCATGAACAGGAGTAAACAATTTGAGGAGTATATGATGAAGCGCTTTAAGTAATTTATTTTTCGTGATTTCTCTGAAGATTAGTTTAAGAAGTTGCAACGATTGGCATACTGTAAAGAAAGATGCAATACGCATACACACACAAACTTATGTGTGTATGTGCGTGCATGTGTACCGTGTGTGTGTATGACAGGCAGAGAGAAATTATGAGAAGTACAAGTTTATATCATTTGTGTTTATCATAATTTCTCCAACATATTTCTTTGTATATCTGATGATGATACTCTACGCGGAGCTTTATATCCAACAAAAGCAGTCTAATATCTAATTTTACATTCAAGACATAAATTGTGCGTGTATATGTGTGTGTGTAAGTATACTTATATCTATTAATATCTCCCTAGTAGGAAGACGCTTGTTTGTCTTCAGCAACTTTTGCGCAGATTTGTCCCTATTTCTGTTTCTCAGGTTTGTACCATTGACATACTCGACAATGCGGTAACATCTCATCGTACACACAAATCTTGTTTGGTAACCGCCCAGGGTCTAAGTTAACATGCGAACTTCGAACCTCAGAAATACTCATACATTTTAATCAGCCACATTTAATCATCACTTACAGTAAATATATAAGTATGCATGTATATGCTTGGCTATATATGAACACACACACACACACACACACACTCACACGCACGCACACACACACACACACAATCACACACACGCAAGCAGTTTTATATCACACAAACAAGCAAACCGAAATATATATATATATACACATGTGAATGTGAGTGTATGTCTGTATCCTTCTAAGTCTATGCTGTAATTTGTTATAATAATAATAGTAACGATATGAAAATATATTAATAATAATAGTTTTGATGATGATGATGATGATGATGATAATGATGATGACGATGATGATGATGATGATTATGATGGTGATGATGATGATGATAATAATGTTGATGGTGAATGATAATCATTATTATTATTATTAATATTATATTACTATTATTTATGATTATAATTATACAATTTCAGTTATACATATATATACATATACACGTGTGTGTGTTTCTCTGTGTGAGTGTGTATGTATGTATGTATGTATGTATGTATGTATGTATATATATATATGTGTGTTTGCGTACATGTGTACGTGTAAGTATGTGTGCACACATGTATGTGTCATACGCGTGAATTGTGTACTGAAGTATGTATGTGTAACTCTGTGCGTAGATGTGCAATGAAATATGAGACGCCGAGTGTGAAATGAAAGAGGGGGAACAATAAACAAGAGCGAGTGAGAAAGGAGGAAAGAGAAACAAGGGAGAGTGAGGGAGAAAGTAAAAATAGAGACAATTCAATAGATATAATGATATAGATCTATGAGTATCTGAATCTCCCTTTGCTGATATAAATATGTGTATTTATCAATTTATTTAGCAAGTTTATAAAGATTCTATTCAGATATAACACTGTAGTTTATCACGATAGTTGGTCTCTGGAGAGCAGTTTTTTAACTGTTATTGTCGAAACTGAATAAAACAACTGATAGACTCTTCACACATCTATTGGAAAACATCATTTAACAAATTGAAATAATGGCTTCAGAGTTTGTGTATGTATGTTTTATAGGTATATGCGTGCGTATATATTCTCCATTTGCGTCACGTTGTTATGTACGCAACAGCGCATATATGTGTTTGTCTGTGTGTGTGTGTGCGTGTGTGTGTGTGCGTGTGTGTTTGTAAATATTTGTATATATATATATATATATATATATATATATATATATATATACTCATATATATACAGACATGTGTACATACAAACACACACACACATATATCCACATATATATGTACACATACATTCATGCATATATATGTGTAGGTATTATGTGTGTGTGTGAGTGTGTGTGTATGTACGAGTACTCAAACGTGCACATGCAGGCACACTCACGCACGCACATACACAGACATATATTGCTTAGTGTCCAATGTCTGAAATCGCACTCCCTTTGCATTTTCTTGGTGAGGCGGTTTGCAAATAAACACAGGAAAGAAACAAACAAAAAGGAATACCGCGTAAATATGGATTTACACAACATACTGTCAACCACTGTGTTGCATAGAAGTACTCGAGATCAGGACGATGAGAGATTGGTTGATGAACATATATAAACTGCAACCAGACCAACATGTACTTTCACACGTCTCGTTTGGCATTATATATTTTGTCTATTCCTGTGCGCTCCTTCGATGTTTGTTATTGTTACATGAATAATTCCGTTTTATATTGTTTGTGCCACTAAGTGAGATCAGCATTGTCCTCTTGTGTCTGGTACATAGAACACATCGGGTTGTTTAATTACAAGGAGGAGTTTCAAATAGAGTCTGCCCGATCCTATTACATTTCAAACGAATTCTTAAAGGAAATTGGTCTGCAACAATACTTTATTTAGTTAATTAAAGACTTTATTCTTATTTTATGGTTCATAATCATTACACCTCTTTTACGTACTCACTCATATTTCTAACTCTCTCTCTCTCTCTCTCTCTCTCTCTCTCTCTCTCTCTCTCTCTCTCTC
>NC_068988.1:48886740-48891737 GCF_001194135.2 Octopus bimaculoides
ATATATATATATATATATATATATATATACATTTTCAATATGTAACCACATGTGAATCGTTGGCGATTTTCTTTCCTCCGTCTTCCAATCTATTGGACATCTCTGTTTCTGAAGAAGAGCGTTGCTCGAAACGTTAAACCATCTTTCCTTCCTTCCCTGATTGTCTGCTAATACTTTACATGTACTACGTCCTCGCATTATTTTATTTTTTTTTTTTTTTGTTGTGTGTTTTCTTTTTCGGGATTTACTATATATATGGGGAAGATACGTATGTGTTTCTGCTCGTGCATGTGTGCTTGTATATACGTGTAAATGTGTAATATATCACATATGCATACATGTATGTGAATTTATATATGTATATGCATATATACATGTACGAATGCATGTATAAGTGCGTTTATAGGATATACATACATAGATGCATGCATACATATACAGTATGTACGGTTATGACACATGGCACTCGTATATGGTTACTCAAATTCCATTTTCCAGATGAAAAGTGTGGATACTGTTGTTGAAAAGAGAGCTACAAAGGAGGAAATCGTGCATTTTCTCTTTACATTTTCTACAATTATTAGCTGAGCACAATCAAATTTCCATGCATCTGCCCATATATTGTAAGAAAGAAATCATGTGTACATACTTTATATCTATTTTGATAAGCAAGAAGGTTGAATTTAAAAACTTAGATGAGGGCTCTCAGTTTTTATAAACCTAAGTAACTCTTACCCATTGGGTGGAAAAATACTTCTAAACTTTTATTTGTTACATCGTACGCTATACACTTACAGACATATACATACAGACAGAGAGACAGACCGATGGACGGATACACACACACAAATGTATATATATTGATTTTCGTTAGCCACTTGTATTTTCAGTGACAGGTAGATTATTTGAGTATTTTTCGTCGCTTATTTCGAACAACGCTAGTACTTCGTGTACTCTCAATAATAATTGATAATTAATTATAAATTTACAAATTTGCTTTTTTTGGCTTTAATGCTTGATAGCCACTTATATTATTGTTGTTATTATTTGTTAATGATAGTAATGATATCTATATTTTTCATGTATAATCTGTTATCGTTAGATTTTGGCGCAGATCTTTCAATGATATTGACAGGTGAAACGAAGCAAACATTAGTTTAACCCTTGGCTAACAGTGAGACCTACTGATGAAAACTAAGGGAAATATCTCAGAGTAATAAATTAAATGGTATAGGTATATCTGTGATCCTCATTTGTGACTTTCAGCTGCAATGGTAAGTTAAATATTGCTCGTCCCTCGACTTCCGTCAGCCTGTTGTATTTTCAGTGAAATGGTGCCATATTCTAGTATTTTCGATTCATATTTCTAGCAACGCTGGTATTTTGTGTACCCTCAGTTATAATTAATAATATATATATATATATATGTATGTATGTATGTATGTATGTATGTGGTGCACCAGCATGACCGCAGCCACTTGGCTGAAACAAATAAATAAATAAATAAATATATATATATATATGTATGTATGTATGTATGTATGTATGTATGTATAAAATGTGAGGGGTTTATTTCACTTGGGTAAGTGCTATAGTTTTTCGACCGTTAGTCCATTTGGAAAATGTGAGAAAATAATCATTTTTTAGTTACTATCAAATAGGATTTTGAAAATATGGTTCTGAAAACCCGTCCTTTAAGGAAAAAGAATTCAGAAATCCCACACCCATAAACCAGTTACAGGAATTTGCTTGTATAATCCTCACAGACACCGAAGTGACACCATCAATTAAAGAAAATTTCAACAGCAAAACACCTTCATCGTGTGTAAGAAAACTCTTTTCTACTTATTTTTTCATCATAGATACAGAAAAGCTAATAACATTCCCTTAGCATAGCTACATTGGAAGAAACAAAAACCTCTTTTTTGTCTGGACGCAATTTCTTTCCAAATCGAGGACACCAGTTAACACAACACACGAAAATTATAACATCAAAGTCAATTTGAAAGAGGACCATCCACCACCAACAACAACCTGTAATAAACCAAGCTAATACAGAAAACATGACAATAATATATTAACTATAACAGGAATACTAATGGCTGGAACCAAACACTCAGGCAATCATTTTTCAGACCAGTAATTCAAAACACTCTATGGTACAAACCAACTCTAAGATTCCCAATGTAATAAATCTTTTACACAAACCCTGTGCATTTAACAAATTTCATTGTTCTCTAAAGTCCTATAATTCACCCAAACACCACAAAATTCCAACGTCAGTGAAATACAAAACGATGTCTCGGAATTAAATAGGAAACTTTGCATAAAAGAAGAATTACTCGACAAAAGAATCTAATCTACATATTGTAATCATACTCCGGCAAAACTTAAGTCCCAACATTTATAAAAACATCCATATATTAACTCATCCAAATTTTCAAATAAATATTAGCCAATAAAGTAGAAAAAATTCAATGATTTTAATAATGATCAAAATATAGTTGCCGGGGAAGATGATAAAAATAATACAGTAGTCATTATGGACTCAACATATTACAAAACTACTGCACTAATTCTACTTGTTGATAACGCCTATCATGGAAGATAAACAATTTCAAACAATTTAAAAAAGGGGAGAGACTAACAACCTTCCTCAAGCAGTTCCAAAATGTGTTAACGAAGAAGGAAAGAGATTATTTAAAGAGATTTGAATGCAAAACCAGCAATTTGAAAGTATTCCCAAAATCCATTACGACAAATAAATACATGAAACGTGTACAGGATCAGCTTTAATGTATATTAATATATCTTATTGAAACCCCAAATAATGACCAATCAGAAGAGTTCCATCCTGTGAAATACATAGACTAAATTACTTTATTCATATACTCCTAACACCCATTCTCAAATATATACCGAGCTTCATATTATATAACTAAGACTTTGAAAAGGAATAGAAGCAATTAAATTATAACAGGAAAATTTTCGAAATGTCCTACATTTATGATTGAATGATTAAAGTTCATCCTAGAAAATAACAATGTCTACAGAAAAATATCTGGGAGTACAATGGCCATGGGGTATGCCTGCATATTGTAATCTTGATGTGGCACATTATAAGTTCAAATTTACAAACTCTCCAAGTTAATGCTCAGCAATAACTTCCATAGATATCTATTCGCCAATTGGAATCCTACATAGACGATTATTTTATCCTGTGAACACACTATGGATGAATTCTATGAGTTAATTCTAGTAAATAACATAATTCACAGTACCTATTTTATAATGGTGTACAACAGAAAAAAATTTAAAATACCACTTTTGGACATCTTGATCATAAAAAGGGAAATAAATATTGAAACGGACACCTACTTATAACCAACAGACTCAAAACAATATCTATTATTTTATACTTGCTAGCCAAAAATATGCAACATATACATAACTTTTAACCTGGCAAAAAGAACCTGCACAGCTGTATTGAATCCCGACATTCAGGAGAAAAGACTTCAAGAACTGAAGTGCATTTTACGTGAAATGCATTACTCGATCAGTTTAATCAGTAATGGAATAGGACACGCGAAAATGATAGAGACCCAAGAATTACGTAAAATAAAAACATCTTTGAGACACTCAATGTTTTACCTTACATATCAACACACAATATTCACGAAATGCAGAAGCGTACAACGTTATTCATCAACATATTCCTTTTTTTATGAAAGAGCCAGAAAATAAAATTAAAAAAAAAACATACAGAAAACGCACAGTAAAATTACAGTGAAACGCAACCTAAGTTTAAAAAGGATAATAGCTCTAAATTACCCATGCAAAATTCAATTCCGATAGTCCCAATGTGTAACCATCTGAAGTCCAGAATCAGCATCAAAATCATTGAACAGTAAACATATGGATTTATATCAGGACAAACATTTGCCTTACAAATGTATTTCACTTGTGCATCAAGAAATTGAAATTATGTTATCCAATGCAATGTATTAATGAAGACTACGTACGACAAACTGAACTATCTCTGAGATAGGGAATGGTGGTCCACCGTCCACGAATACGAGACCAAATTACCTGGAAATAATCATTAGTAAACATCTGTATATTTTGCCCAATAAACAAATATCCAGACTACTCTATTTCCATTTTATATCAAAGTATCGGGAACAAGTCAGTTCAATTGAATTTAATTAGGTTTGCTCATTAAAAAATATTATGCAAAATGTAAAGCTTTATAACAATAGTATGAGTCTGTATGTGAAAGAAGTGAGTTGAGGCTGTGAGTGTGGCAGAGCGATCACTAGTTGTGAAGTTGTGGCTTCCATGCCGGGCCGTGATTCTTGTTATACAGATGTTCGTCGCTGGATGAGATCTCTTGTCTGTTTATTTATCGTGGTGAAGCTGAGTCACCTAACAGAATCGAAGAGAGAGATGTGCCGCGGTGGTTTGGATTGATGTACATAGAAAGTCGTGTAGACGCTGGTGGAGATTGATGCTGGTTAGTAGTAATCGTAGAATCGTGTGGGTCATGACGATGATGCTGGTTAGTAGTCGTAGATTCGTGTTGCTGATGTGGCGACGGCGGTGGTAATCGTGGCTGGACGAAGCTATTGATGTGGTCGCTGGCTGATTGTTGCTGCTGATGTCGTGTGGTACACGGCAGAGTCTCTATAGAGAAACTGGACCTGGGCAAATTTGCTGGGTATGAGTTGCTCTATTTATAGCAAATTATCGGCTCCCGAATGCTTCACAAAAATACTCTATCACGTGAACTTATTAGGGGCCGTGATTGGTCAGTTTGCGTTCTGGCGGGAACGGTTCGAAGAAGTTGCCGCTTCGAATAATAATCAGTCACGTGATGACAAGGAGATGGGGTCTCCGCTACGCCCGCGTTTGTTTATATTTAAATGAGAAGATTGGTGATAGTAGTTTTGTATCTAATGGCGATAGGTAGTTTCACTACATATATATATATATGTATA
>NC_068988.1:48892945-48901514 GCF_001194135.2 Octopus bimaculoides
TATATATATATATATATATATAAGTAGTATCTGAAATATAAATATTTAATTTCAAATTATAAATATCCTTAAAAGTCACTGAGAACCGGATATATTACTACAGATAAAACTGTTGTGAGTAAAAAAATATGCACGTAACTGTAACGTAAGTGTATTTAAATGCATAGTAAATATTGTTTGTACTAAATTTCAGATATATGGGAATTGTAGCAAAATAGCATAACAACCACTCTGCATAGAAGCGAATTAGATTTAACGGGGTAATTATTAAGCGATATACTCGAGTTCAGGATAATCTAAATCGTCGCAGCTTATACTCATCAAACTATATAAATGGTGCTATATTTTATATAAAACATAATTTTTCTTGGCGTATCTTCCACTGCTTGATAAACCGATAGGATTTGAAGTGGCCTCTCTATTTAAATTGTACAGTATGTTGAACCCAAACTCAGTACTGTGCCATTCCATCAGTCGTTATGCTCAAAGTCACTTCAAAATAATGATCTTCTTTGACACCTACACCTATACACACAATTGCACACTCTTTCATAGATACAGACACTCATAGATACACATGCACATAAGCATATATATATATATATATATATATATATATATATGTGTGTGTGTGTGTATATATATATATATATATATATATATATATATATATATATATATACATACGTATATTCATGTGTGTTTGCGCATCACTGCATTCAGTCACATAAAAAGAACGGGATAAAGCGAAAGGTACTCTTTAACCATTAGAGATGGTAAATTTATAATAGAATAATATTATACAGTAATGGTTTCTATATGAGTTGCGGTGTATCATGTTATAATATACAATTGATTGAGACTAAATTCTGAAAAGCAAAAAGATGGTCAAACAGCTTTTGCAGACACACATTACCTTAAAAGACGATATTAAATGAAACTGCTTTTGCTCATAGCTTAAGTATTCTTTCGGCACACTTTCGATACGATAGAAATAAAAGATATGATATTGATCGTTTGGAAACGCTAAATTCGTTGATACATACATATACATATATGTGTGTGTACGTGTGAGTGTGTGTGTGTGTATGTGTGCATGTGTGTGTATGTATGCATGCATGCATACTTGTATGTATGTCTGAATGTATGTATGCATGCATGTATGCGTGTATGTATGTATGTATGTATGCAAGTATGTATGAATGCATGTATGTATGTGTGTGTGTAGGTATGTAAATAACGTGAATTTGTTCCATTAGCTGCCAGCATCCATCTATAATTTGATCTCATTTTCTTATCTACTATTTTGGATCCTGCTACTTAGGTTTTAAGAATAAGAGAGAAAATAACAAGAAGCAGCAATTTTAAAGTCTTATATAAACTTTTCTGTTACACAACATCTATTTTATGTGTTGAATAGATTTGTATAGAATCCATTTATACTATGTTAACATCTAAACTATTGAGCCAACGAAAGTAGCACAACGTGATCGTTCGCTTTCCTATAAATAATGATCAAATCACACTATCACTTCTTAGAGAAACAGGTATCACTCCATAATGTAGCGTGTTATACATAAACCCATTCATACACATTTATATGTATAATATATATAATCGTGCACGTATATGTTTGTGTAGAAGTATGTGTACAAAATAAAAGAAAATAAGGTAGAACTCTGCTTTAAGCAACCCATATAACCCCTCATAAGATTTCTAGTTTTGGGAATTTTCAGATTTTTGCGAATTTCTATTCTACGACACACCGTAGTGTTTAAAAGTGTTTCTTAGCATGTTGTTACAGCTTCGTATTACTCAGAGTTTCTTAAATGCAGATGACACTCTAGCCTAGCATACGTCTGTCTATGGGCGAAGCTGCTCTATGAAGACGAAATCCAAATGCATGAACATATTCACTTCAAAGTGTGCAGGAAATGGGGTGTTGAGAGGTTATACAAATCCTTGCTATATTATGTACGCGTATATACACATACACAGAGACAGACAGACAGACAGACACACACAAACACACACACACACACACTCACACACATACACGCACACATGATGTGCGTATGTGTGTGCGTGTGTTTAGAGATAGATAGATAGATAAATAGATAGATAGATAGATAAATAGATAGATAGATAGATAGATAGATAGATAGATAGATAGATAGATAGATAGATCTCAAGGTTATATGAAATGTCACGAACTTCTGTAAGAACAGCAACAAGAACAATATTACCTCTTCAGTACAAACAAAGAAACAACGAAGGTTTCTCTGCATGATAATACACAGGCTAGAAATAGCAGCCTAAGGTTCCTCGAACTAAAGATAATGTGTTAGAAAAGGAAATCCCACATTAAACAGTATAATCATACATACAAACTGTCTGGAATAAAAAAAACTACATGTTTATCACCGGCTTACAATAGATCGTGAATTTGCTCGAACAGAGTGGAAGTACAATTACAATAACAATGACATCAACTCCTAGTCCGAACGTTTGTGCTTCTACATGGAGGCTCAATGTTTTAGAAATAAGAAGTAGCATTCTTCTTTCTTACAAAAATGAAGAACATAGTGAATATATTAATCCCTTGAAAAATTGACTGAAATTTACTGAATTTTATTAGTCGGAAATTTAGACTGATTGAACACTGGCTTGGTATAGTCAGACAAGGATGACCACAACTTGAGCCACATGGAGCTGAAACCAGGATCCTCTCTTGGAGAATTTAATTCAATATAAATTACGGCCCCAAATCCTTCAAATCATACTCTGATTAGATAAACTATAACTGAAAAAAAAAAAAAGAAAAATAGACAAAATGTTCATAGATGGATTCTCTTTAATTTTCGGTCTGCTTAATCAGAGATTATTTGGAAGTCAAACAGCAACAAATACAACAAATTTCTACTTGTTATCATAACTAGTACATTCAGCAGTATCACTATCAACACCGCCACTAGTATCAGCAGCAGCAACAACAGTAAAGTTACGAACCAATAAGGAAGTGATTATTAATGTCGCTCTTACTACTACTAGAAACAGCAGTCAAAATCCTTCAAATTTCTGCTGCGCTTTTGAAGATGGAATTACACCTGAGAAATGATGGGATGATTAAATTTGGAAGCTGAGAAATGGTGGGGTGGTTATAATTACAGACCTAAGAGATCATTGCTGGTCTCTGCCAAACAACCTGAACCAAGGAACAAGCGGCTTCATGATCATTGAACGACTTGGAAATAGCAATTTAATTTATCCGCAAATCATTTTACTAACTTCAAAAATCAGAACACATAGCATTACGTGGTTTCAGATGCATAATCTGAAGACAATGACAGCTTATTCATGGCTGGCGAACGACTGTTCGTTGAAGTCTAGTTGATCAAAGCTAACGCAAAACCAAACACAAACATTAGCACAAATAACAACACATATCAGCTAACCAGAGAGCGTCTATGCTATTGCTGAACGTGCTAGAAATACTAACTAAATCGTCCCAGTATCATTCTCTGCTACCATAGAGAAAAATGACACATTTGATATTTTTGTTCTGATATTCTGAACGCGTACAAGACAAGATGATCAGACTAGAACGCCTGCTCGTTTAGGGTTGGCTTGGAACCAAATAGCAGCAACGGTAATATCTAATTTAATTAAAGGAGGCGAGAATTCTTTTATCATTTTTAATTAATATTGTTTTTATATCTTTGTTCTTCATTAAGTAGAAATGGTTATTCGTCTAATTCATACATTGTCATTTATTTGATGATGTTGTTGGTAGTGTTGTGGTAGCTAATATTGTTGTCATTGTTTTCATGTCCGAGAGAACATTGACTGTCAATAGCAATTTGACAGTGATGTGTCTTTTTAGCATATTACTTGGGTGTTTTGAATTAATTGCCCTTGCAACATTTATCAAGCCTATTATTAAGGCGAATTTGTTGTCGGAAACAGAAATAACCACTTTGTAAACAAAGAGAAATTGACATCTACCAAGAGTTTGGAAACATTAAGCACTTAAAGACTTTAAACATTTCTATAGATTACCGTCCTGTTGTCTTTGTATGAGATGGGGGTTGAGCTGAGTTTTAGGCAGGCTATACTGGCTTAAAGGATGCGTTCCGCCTATGAAAATAATAAAAATATATGATTAAGTGCTTGCTAACATTGTTTAAATTAATTTTAATTATCTCGTCTACCTTTCTTGACCAGAATAAGTAATTAAGCTAATGGTTTTCCCTCCTTATTACGGATGCAATTCTAATTAATTAAATTCCTTGAACTCAGTACATTAAGTATGTTAGTACCGATTTAATTATCCTGGTTTAAGCTTGAGTATATATCGATTTAATGTATGGTAAAATTTCTGACGTTTATTTCATATATTTTTAAAATAAAATGTTTTTAATATGAAGGAAATGAAGTGGGGGATATTATGAAACTTTTTTGCCAATTAATATTTTTTTGGATTTGTTAATATCCTTATAACGGATGTTTTTCTATGCAAAAAATACTACTTTATTGTTCAGCTTTGCAGGGAACATCGTTCCTCACAATAATTGGGGCAACACCTGCTTACAGTTAGTGTATGCTAGTGAGTCTGAGGCAATCGGTAATATATCAGCATATCTTGTCGACAAAGGTCTCCAGATACGTCACATGTGACGTGCTACCCTTTTCTTGATACGACTATTTTGCAGTTGATCAACATAAAACTAATGTAGCTTTTGTAGAATAGTATTCCGTGCGCGCACTTTGATGTTTAGATTCTTTAACTGCGTGGAACGGAAACTGCAGAAAACTTGCTAAGTTGCTCAGGGTTCATATGGAACCTCAGAAACTGCCTTAACTCCGCATCGTGCTTGGTCTATCCGGAGGCCCAAAAGTTAAGTAGTGACATAAATTAGGTTTTTTCCTGAGACTGTGTGACAGCCTAATACATTTCCGATCAGTGGTTTTACTATAATTGGATCCATTGTCTGTTTTTCTGTTTTTAACATGTTTTATGCTCGCTTGATTTTCTATTCTTCTACCCAATATAAATACCCTACCCTTTTTAACTAAAACTTATTACGCTGCTATAAAATAAATCATTGAAATTATTCTTATTGCTCTTTATGCTTTGTAAAGAGAAAGATGCGAATTTCCCATCAGTAAGTTTTATGTAACTTCAGTTTTATGCCTAATGGGACTAATATGTGTATGCAGAGCTGTATAAAGTATTTTCATAAGTTTCTCCTAAACGTCCATGTTTTCAAACTTAGTTCTTGTTTCATACATTTCTGAGTAATATAAAGCTTTTCCTTCATAAGTCCCAAGTTACTCTCTCTCTCTCTCTCTACTTATTGAAAAAACAAAAATGGGAAGGTGTATCATATATGATGCATGGGCACAAGGGAAATATGTCCAGTGTATCACGCATGATGCACTGAACAAGCAAAAGGATAAACACTTTTGATTAATCCTTTTCTCAAAAAAAATAGCAAAAATCTAGAAATACCCTTCCAAATATCGACTCGCTACAGTTAAAGCTGAGCACCAATCACCCTTTTTAACTAAATCACCCTTTTTAACTAAAACTTATTACGCTGCTATAAAATAAATCATTGAAATTATTCTTATTGCTCTTTATGCTTTGTAAAGAGAAAGATGCGAATTTCCCATCAGTAAGTTTTATGTAACTTCAGTTTTATGCCTAATGGGACTAATATGTGTATGCAGAGCTGTATACTAGAGCAAGATGTACTAGAGCGTTCGACTGCTTTCGGTGTGTCAAAGTATCTAAAGTTGTGTGTATGCCTGGAATAATCATACGTGGATACTGCTCTCTGTTTTGAGTATATTTTCTGTTCTTGTATACGTAAATTTCAACTTAATATCCATTAAGTTGTATTCATTGTCTTGCTTTGATTCGATGTAAACACAACTGATTCTTCTTCATTGATATATTGTATATCTCGTCTTTGAACTGGAGCTTTGTCATCAGTGAAACAAATCATTACTTGATTGGTACGTTATTCCATCGCTCCCTGTTGAAGGAAACTCAAAAGTGGAGCCGGTGCGATGTTTGTAAATATTTTATAGCAGAATCATTACAGCGTCGAACAAAGTACCTTGCGATATTTGCTTTAGCATTTTTAGTTCTGAATTCAAAACCTGTCGCGTTCATTCTTGTCTATCTCCATTCAAAGTCAATAGAAGCATGTACCAGTTAGAATACTGCGTCGATATAATTGACTGTGATAGAACCTGGCCTTCTGGTATTTTATGAAATACTTCTAGCAGAATCGTTGGAGGGACTGATAAAATGTTTTGGAATATTATTTTCTCTATTTCATATTCTGAGATCAAATAACGCTAAGTTTTGCTTTGCCTTTCATCCCTCGGTGATCATGAAAATAAAGTAACATTGAGGTACTGGGGTCAACGTAATTGGCTATTCTCTTACCCGAAGGTTGCTAGCATTGTGCAACAATTACGAAACAGTTATTATAATTATTATAATTATTTTTATTAATAGTTGTAATAAGTCGACAAGCTGGTATGATCATTAGCCCGCCGGACTCAGCACTTAGCGGCATTTCGTCCGTCTTTACGTTCTGAGTTCAAATTCCTACGAGGTCGAACTTGCATTTCATCCTTTGGGGGTCGATGAAATAAGGAACAGTTGAGCACTGGGATCGATAGAAGCGACTTACCTGTTTCCCTGAAACTGCTGGCCTTGAGTCAAAATTTGAAATCATTAGTATTATTATTATTATTATTATTATTATTATTATTGTTGTTGTTGTTGTTGTTGTTGTTGTTGTTGTTGTTGCTGTTGTTGTAAGTAGAAGTTCAACACATCTCCACAAGCTACTAAACCTTATAAAAGGTATTAACAATTGCTGTTGCAGTTTTCGATATATTTTAACTCCCAGACTAATCTACAAGCGTATAAATGTACCCACGCACACGCACACACACACACACACACACACACACACAGATGTGTATGCAGATTATTGTAAGTGTTTGTGTGTGTGTGTGTGTGTGCCGGTATATGTGAATTATGTGAAGGTTTGTGTATATGTTCGGATCATGATACGTGTCTGTTTTAGTATGTGTGCGTGTCCGCCTGGCATTCTTTCTGAGACAATTGTATATCTATTAGTATATGTGCTTGTACTGGCATATGTTCGTGATTGTTTGTACATTCTTACAAAGACAATTGGTGCTAAACACTTGGAATGGTTAGATTATTTTCGGAAAAAGCTATTTAGTATAAAAGACAAATACCTAATAAAAACCACAGACGTTTGGAGTTAACTTTCTCTTTCGTTGTTTTGTTTTCTGATTTCTTTGGTTGCTTTTAACTCGTTATTCATAAAATAACTTTTACCATTTTCAATTTCCTTTTTCTTGCTATTATTTTGCAGCTATTTCACCTTTCATTTTCATTTTATTTTATTTTAACTTTATTTTACTTTCCATTTTTTGTCTCCTACCATGATAAATATTGATTTATTTTGATTTGACAAAAGGCTCTATTATATTTTTTTTATTTTTCTATTTCTTATTTTCGATTGTCGTTTAAAAAATCGTTTTAATATTTTTATCATCTATAGTATTATTATCATCATCATCATAATCATCCTCCTCATCATCATCACCATCATCATCATCATTAACATTTTCATTATTATTACTATTATTATTATTATCATTATTATTATTATTATTATTATTATTATTATTATTTTACTTTTTTCTTCAGTTTCTATTTATTTATTTTTTATAAAAACAGTCACATTGTCTGCAAGGTTAAAACGGTGTACCTGTGACCTCATAGGTCATAAGTTATAAACGTGATACATTATAGCTTCTGTGTTATGTGTTAATCAAAGTACATAAAACTCTATTTGCCTCAGTCAACTTTACTAAACGAAGACACAATTCCATCTCATATATGTTTATATAAGCAGTATTGTAGCTGTGGTCGATCTGAATTTGCATGATCATAAGAACTCCAACCATGCCCATCCTGCCATTTTGCATATTGGCGCTGCATTTTCCCACGTATTCCCAATATTTCAGAACGCGGAGATTAATTTGGAAGACACGTAGTTATTATTTATCGTCGACAAAATACATCATAGAGGCTGTCTCATGAACAATAGCTGGTACAATTGCAGGGAAACTATGTTTTCTGATGAATGGAGTGTTGCTTGTTTGTATCTTGTCACACAGAGTTGGTTTTATGCTACTTCTGGTGAGCATTTTCGATTACGTTCTTTGTTGCAATATTTCGATGTTAAAGAGAGCTGTTTCTGCATTGAGATATATTTTCAATTATGTGGCTGTGTGGTAAGTAGCTAGCATGCCAACAACATGGTTCCGGGTTCAGTCTCACTGCGTGGCATCTTGGGCAAGTGTTTTCTACTATAGCCTCGGGCCGACCAAAGCCTTGTGGGTGGATTTAGTAGAGGGAAATTGAAAGAAGCCCGTCGTATTTATATGTATATATATATATATATATATACATGTGTGTGTGTGTGTGTGTGTGTGTGTGTGTCTG
>NC_068988.1:48901786-48909086 GCF_001194135.2 Octopus bimaculoides
TATATATATATACATATATACATATACTCACACACACAAACACTCACACACACACACACACAAACACACACGCATTTATATACTTACATTTAATGGATGAAATGTTCTCTTTTCTTTCCCTTTTTCCAAAAACAGGTCATTTTGATTAATCAGACCTAGGAGTAAAGGCATTCCTGTCATGAACAAACTTCATTTTCTGTAAATACAAAGCCATTTTCTAGTATGTCCTTTCTTAATGAAATTTGAAGCTGTGATTTCAGAACAATGTGTTTGCTATTTCTAGCAAGGCGAAGAAGTGTACATACATGAGACGTTGGACTACATCCATTGACGTGCATTATATCTTTTGGACACATGCCTCTAAGAAAACTGCTCCTGAGTTGGAATAATTAGCAAACTACCATTGCCCGATTACAACATAAGTTCTATAATTATTCACAATGAAGGACCTTGCTGAAGATAACGATACGCAGCCCGTTCCGAGAATCGAACTCACATTCTCACTATTACAAGCCCGAAGCTGTAACCACATAGGCATGAGCTTCCCCCCCCACACACACACACGCGCACACACATATTCATATATATGTAGTTATGCTATGTATGTAAAAATATATATATATAGATATATATTTATATGTGTGTGTGTGTGTGTATGTATCTATATGTTTATGTATATGAAATCCTATCAATCAAGGATGTAATGTTTTATGTCTACTCAAGACATACAGTGAATATGCGCCGACATATGAGTGCTAAAATCTCAAAGAGAATAAGGGGAGGTAGGAAGGTGGTTTCCTTAATAAAGGATGTGTTCAAAACAGAGACTGACAATATCATACGCTCCAAACTCCTCATCATACCGGCCTACCTGCCCTTTTAGGCACAAGTAAGACGTGGGCTATGATACAAAGGGGCATCGAAAGATCTATGTTAGGAATCTCATTACGAGAGCATATTCGAAATGAAATAATTATAGAACGGAACTTAGTAATCGAAGTGATTTGCAGAGTACCGAAAACAAAAGTTTCTCTGGGCCGGATATGTCGTGAGAGAGAGAGAAAGGGGTACGTACGACATGTTTTGTGAATATATATATATTCACAAAAATCAGCAAATTTCATCAGCCAGGCCACAGCCATTTGATCAGCCCTCCGCTATTGTAGAAAACACTTGTTCTATGTGCTGTGCAGTGAGACTTAACCTGGAAATCTGTGGTTGGGAAGCAAACTTCTCGTAACATGGCCACACCGGCACCCATGAAAAATAAATCTTTTATATTTGGATACAAGACCAACAATTTTAAGAGAGGTTGTTGTTGATTGTATTAACCCCAAAACTTGACAGATATTTTATTTTATCGATTCGTGGAGTTATGAAAGGCAACGCGTTGACTACGACATTAGGAGTTAGCGTACAGAAACGGGAGAAATGCCACTAAGTATTTTGGTCGACGCCCTAACGACTCTGATAGATATATGTGTGTGTGTATGTGTGTGCATGTGTGTCTGTGTCTGTATCTGTGTGTGTACTATGTTATAAATATATAGAAATATTGATTCGAATAATTCATTTCCATTTAATCAAAACTATCTTACACAGGGAAGAGTGTCAATTATGTGATTATAGGATGGGGGTTAAAATCTGTTGCAAAATGTCTCTTGCGTTGTAGAGCAAAGCACTTTATTTGATTCATTTTTCTTATCGTTCTCTTACTGGACATGAACATAGAATCAACAATAGGCTGTGATCGGATTCAAAGAAATATTTGCTTCTTATTCATATGTCAGCTCAGCTGAGAACCAGCCTCTAAACCCTAATTGGAGTCTGGTTGAAGATTTTCCCATTAATAAATCTATTGAATAAGGATATATGAATAAGTATGTTGTTTATTATTTATTAAACTTATGTCTACTACATTCGGAAACACACATTGGTAGAACTTCAGAGAAAACAGATTGCAGTATTTAGTTTAGTCCCTTTATTGTCTGATTAAAATTTTTAATTGTTGATTTTGATTTTCATACTTCTTATGGTTTTTATAATAAAGAATCTGTCAAGTGCTCGAGTAAATACACATGAGTATAACATTCTTGTAAAGTTTGTTGTCGTCTTGCAACAACTCAAGATTTTTATTCATTTTCCATGATGTGTAGTTGGGTCTGGTATTTCGTGAGGAAGGATCCTTCTTTGAAATCGCCCTGGAATTTAAATTTTCTGAGCGGTACATCCTAGCAATACTAAAATAAACATGTGAAATAGGTGCATATCCTTATGGAGAAACCCATCAATCTTTAGCCATATTTCTTTTTCAAGATCTGAACTATTATTGAGAAACCCACGTAACACTTGTCCGTTATAGGACAGTTACCGCTAATGCTTATTCGTGTAAGCCTCTCCTGCCCATATCCCCGATTTATCTTCCAATGGTTATGCATCCAGTAATCTGAGAATTGTAAACTCGGTGGTAGACCTTTGG
The DNA here is from genome assembly GCF_001194135.2 of Octopus bimaculoides. Taxonomy (NCBI): domain Eukaryota; kingdom Metazoa; phylum Mollusca; class Cephalopoda; order Octopoda; family Octopodidae; genus Octopus; species Octopus bimaculoides. The sequence continues at coordinate 48,904,266 of NC_068988.1, forward strand.
GTCATGCGTCTATCTGAGAATAACTTCAACCTTTTTCGCACTCGTCTTAAAGACCTGGAAAAATGTATACGGGCTTTTATTCATTATCCCTGTCTAAGCCATAAAAATGAACGAATATATCCCATGAATTTCGAGCATGTAAAATGTCTTTGATCGAGAGTAGTATCATATTTGAACTCAGCATCATAAATATTGTATCCTACTGCTTACAAGCGATATTTTATCTATATAATTATTAAGACAGCTCTGATACTCATTCAAAAATTTAAACCGTGTGATTCATTGAATACTTTTGATACTTTTCCATAATGTTATTTTATCTTTAGTTATAGAAAGTTCGTTCCGAACTTTCCAATTACACAAACACATCCTGAACAATTACAAAGTAATCTTATATCTCTTCAGTATCTTCTTTTTGTGTTCTCTTATCATTCTATTTCATGTTCATTAGAGAAAGAAACGGTATTTGTCTATATCTTACAACACAAGAATATCCAATTACACAATATAGGAATTTTTAAAAATTTATGTTTTCAATTTAGACTTCTCTGTCACTTTAATCTCTAATGAAAAGCTTCTTTTTTTTTCTTATTCGCAACACACAAGCTATGATAATTGCTATAGCCAATAACATTATTACTGTTATTCAGTAGTTTATATTTTTATTGCGTACTTTCAATCCACTAGTGATAGCAGCTCTATGGGCCTTAGATATGTGCTGCGGTTTGTTTTGGTATTATTACTTTTACTGTGTTTAAAGTGTTCTGTGTAGGGTGTGCACGGTGCCTAGCCATGCTATTTTCAGTAACTTGTATATATTCGTAAGCGCTGAGCTCTTGGCTACGCATTTGTCTGTATGCTTTTGACTCTATCTAAAGCACCAATCATTTATAGGGATTGTTTCTGTTCCAGGGTCTACATTATTATTATTATTATTATTATTATTATTATTATTATTATTATTATTATTATTATTGATGATGATGATGATGATGATGATGATGATGATGATGATGATGATGATGATAATGGTAATAGCAATAGTAATAGTAATCAGCAGTCTTATTTGTATTACATATTTACACTATACTACCGAGCGTAATACCTTGGGTACATGTATTTCGCTTTGCTTTTGTTTTAGTACACTACATAATATATGTATAGCGCTTCTTGGTTCTACCACCAGTATATTATGCATAGCTTTTAAAGAGCTACTGTTCTGGATATCTAGTTGTATGTATTATGTAGTAGTATTCTCAAATTACATACTATGAAATAGATTGCTTTTGTTTTTGCTCCCATCCACTTGCAAATAATGGGAATAATGGCAGTCAATCTCAGGAGAGATAAAGAACAAAGAATCAACAAAAATGTAGTCAACCTTTTCGGAAAGATTCCAGGAAATGTAAGGAAATACTGAACGCAGGACGATAAGCAGTTTCACGGTTCTCAGAAGCAATAAGAAAGGACTTCACGCGTACTCATTGCAGCTGGAAGACACTCGGTCGAAAAATATGGAGAAAAACCAAGAGCTAGATAATGAAAACCGACAGCACCGGAAGCATCCAGTTTTGGTTCAAGAATACGTGGTGGTATCAAAAAGTTCCTGGACTAATTCTAATGGCTGCGTACTTGTATATACTTGCATGCGTAGTGAGAGTGAGCAGTGACCTACCTTCATGAGGCGGTGTACCGAGTGACATCGCTGTGTATATTTTGAAATTTGTGAAATTTGTTTTTGTGATCACGTATATGCTGTAGTCTGCGATTTTTGTCATGGACAGGAAGTTGGAACAAAGAGTTCACGTGAAATTTTGCTTACAGCGACAAGACAATGGGTTATACGCAATGTTTCGAGTGGCTCGGGCTCGTCAAAAGTGTAAAAAGTTCTCTGGCATAAGATGAATGACCTGCAAGACCTGCCACGAGCGTCACACCCTCGGAAATGTGGAGAAAATTCATCAGCTTGTGCATAAGGATCGTTGGAGGACAATCAACGACATTGATGATGTCGTTGGTCTGCCGTATGGGTCCATGCAGGCAATCTTAACGTCTGGATTCTTCACGATGATAATGCATCTTGTCACCAAGCTCTCCACACTTCTGAATTTCTTGCCAAAAACAATATGGTTTCGCTTCTGCACCCACCCTACTTGCCAGAATTAGCACCTGCAGACTTCCACCTCTTCCACAAAAGGAAAATGCAGCTCAAATGTCACCGTTTAACACCTTTGTCAAGATCAATAACGAATCACAGAGGGCCGCCCACTCACGGAAAACGACGTCCAGGCCTGATTCCTAAAGTAGCAGGAACGCCGGAACCGGTGTATCGCTGCGCAAGGTGATTGTTTCGAAGGAGATGACGTTAAAACATCGGTAAATAAGTTATTTTTTCTTAAACATAACTAGTCCGGGAACTCTTTGATACCGTCTTGTACTTGAGGAGTCTACAAATGCTTGAAATGCTTATTCCCAGGCGATATTAGCATTCCAGCCACTAAACTTAATGTATTTTTAGTGATCATTAGAAACTACATAGTGAGTGATAAGTGATAATTCATCAGCGATCTGGTATGACTAACTAGCAGATCATTGTATAATGATTGTTGTCCCTCTAGTTTTTATATAGCTTTGACTCGGTAACGTCACATGATTAGTATATCTAGCAATTTAATAATTTATTGTAATTTATGAAAATTCTTTAAAATGACGACGACTGTTGATAGAGATTTTATAGTTCAAGTGTTCTCGCCATAACTGGATTATACTGGTTAGGAGAAAAAGTATGCAAAAAAGAGAAAAATATGCAAAACTAGATGTGGTTGCGAAATTTGGCAACTAGTCAGGAAAAGGAGTGTAAATGCTGAAGGTTGATAAGTACGTGTGGTTGGCAAACATTCTCAAAAGGATAGCTAAAGAATGATGGGGAGAAGAAACTGTCATTGAAATGTCCACCTATGTTGCCTCGGTTGTATGCTACTGCATGACCGTGTTACCGTGTCCCAAGGCAAAAGTGACCCGTCTAAAGCGCCTCCGACATTTCTTTTTTTTTACGGAAATGACAGGTTCCATTAGTCGAAAAATCTACCTGCTGTCAACACATTTTGATGGCTTCAGGTTCTCGTCAGTGTTCAGGAGCATAGACGATTTTAGGTTAACGCCCCTGTAAAAATAGCTATATCACGAAACCTATAGACACAAATCTTATGTATACCGGTTTGTGACACGTCTTACCACAGTTCATGTAAGATATGTCACACACAGGACGCCCCTACTAATTTTCCGCACTGAAATCATGGTCAAGCTTAGAAATTGGGCGTTTGCTATCTAGAATATTGCTGGGTATCCATAGCATCCACAAAATAGACAACATCCTTGGTGAGGAAGCGACATCCAATGGCGAATTCCTCGAAGGCATGAGCAATGACTGTGTGGAAATTATTTGGGGTGTAGACGAGAACAGCCTGAACTTACATTACTGGAGGACATTAAAGGTGGAACCTAGTGGCAACTTCCAAATTTTTGGCAGTGCTACAAAGGTGAGGAAATTATCTGTTCATGACAAGCAATATAGGCATCAAATGTCAACAGTCGAACTTGTTCTTCACGACAAATTTCCGGTACACGCTATCGTTCATTGTGTGTAAATTACCAAATTGAGGGCTTGTGCTGAATTACTGCTATCACGGACTGTTGAATCCAACTGTCAGCTAAGTATAACGTGAGGATTGACGCGCTGCACTCGTTTGGAGACTGCATGTATCTAACCCTTGTCTGTTGGTTTGGTACACCAAACAAAAAAATAAACAAGAAAAACGGTGTAATGTACTCGTTTGAAATGTTTGAGAGCTATTATTTTCCTTCGTGGACAAGACATCGTAAACTTCTTTAAGTAGAGAGTAAAGAACGAAAAACTCTTCCTATCCTGTTATACGAACGGCGGGTAAGAATATTGGAAATGGCAAGATTGATTGAACTCAGCTTGAATATAAGTTACAAGTTTAAGAAAAAAAATCGAGGATAGAATACTTTGATGTTTTCGATATGGCAGAGTATTACAAGCGCTCTTCATTCCCCCACATCTTAGGAAACTTGATGGAATTCTAATAACGTAATTGTATTTTCTTGACACCTTTTTATTCGTTGTTAATTAAATGATTTATGCTTGTTCTTCATCTTGTATTGTCCTGCAAACACGTGGCATATAAATGAAATTATACTCCTCTTTTTCTTCCTCCTCGTCAACCTCATTTTTATCATCATCATCATCATCATCATCATCATCATCACCATCGTCGCCGTCGTCGTCGTCATCCACATCAGCAGCAGTTGTAATTTCACTATTTTCCGTATCGTTATCGTTGCAATCAACATTGTCATCAAGGGCATCATCATCATCATAATCATCATCATCGTCATCAGTAGTAGTAGTAGTAGTAGTAGTAGTAGTAGTAGTAGTAGTAGTAGTAGTAGTAGTAGTAGTAGTCAGTATCTCCAGTATTGCGATTTTAAATTTTCTACTTTCGTTTCTATTTTTAAATATAATTCTCTTCTATATGAAACGTGAGCGTAAGGGTCTATATGTGTGAGCGTGCATGTGTGGGTATGTGCGTGTGTATGTGTGTGTGTGTGTCTGTGTGTACATATATATTTAAAAGCATATATACTTACACATATGTACATTGATGTATACACGCACACTCATACATCTGTACATACATACATGCACATATGTATATATATACATACACACACACATAGATATATATGTGTATGTATGTATGTATATATATATATATATATATATATATATATATATAT
>NC_068988.1:48909333-48911231 GCF_001194135.2 Octopus bimaculoides
TATATATACACATGTGCTTGCATATATATACGTGTGTATATCTCTTTGACTGCGAGTGCATGACTTTTAGTTAAAACATAATTGAAATTTAGTATCAAGTTCATATTGTCTGTGGTATATTCATGAAATTCAGAATTTCATTTCACAAATAATCTATATTTTTATATTTTCTCATCGCCATACATTAGCGCTAGTGCTATAAAACTACCACACACTCATACATACACATACACATGTACATACATATCTCCACACATACACACACGCACCGCACTAACTGACTCACACACGCATAAAACAGAGATGTATTTGCTGTATTCCGTTTCATGTTTCCGACTTAAATCACCTACTGGCAATGTCGGCAATTGATCTACGTTGTGTTTGAAGTCATGAGACGGTTTTGTTTCCTCTAAATAAAACACCTGTACGATTTAGTGAAATAATTTCAATGCTTCAGGATAGATACAGAATTCTTAAATAACAACAATAGTTTTGTAGTAATAATTTATATTTAAAAACAAGCTATGGTTGTTGGTTTAGTAGTATCAGAATAAGTATGAAGTTGCATAACTGAAAATTTTATGGAAATGCATGAAAATATATTAGCTTTTATTATTTTTTTTATGTGAGAGGTGGATTCTAGATCAACAATTTGTGTTACCAAACGATTCGGAATGTACAGAAAGTTTATTTCAATATTGTAAATATATTGTCTAAGTGTACGTAGGTATGCATATAAATGTATATATACAAGTTTTTATGTGCATGTACATTTGTATGCATATTCGTAACTATTTATCTATCTATAATTTTATCTATCTATAATTATATATATATTAAGAAATGGAGTCAAACGCAGGTGTTATTCAAATCTTTATACTTCCAACATATGTTTCGAGGAAAGCATTGATATTATTCCAGAGGGAATAAAATAGTGTAAAACAATGCAACCACCTCGTCAGGGTAAAAAAAAAAAGTGAAACAAAACACATCAATAAGCCATTTTAACTGAATGTGATTACTTCGTATATGATGAAGGGGAACGCTGGCTAATTATTTTTTTTTTAAATAGATTTAACGTCAAAGGTAATATAGAGAAAGAAGAGGAGAAAGAAAGAAATTAACAGAAAATTAAGAATGGAGAAATATAGTGCGATAGATGAGTGGAAATAAAGTTTAAAGGCGTGTAAAGAGATATAAGTAGTGGAAATGAAGTGTAAGAAGACATTTAAAGGTCGAATTTTATAGATTCGTAGAAATTACTTATAGGAACTAAAGGTATGTTTTTGCCAATGTTTACAACGATAAATGCGTTCTTTAAATGTGTTTACAAGAGTATTCTCCGAGAAAAGGATGAGAAATTGTTCTTCGTTACAGGGCTTTATTCTCATTCATCTATTAGGCTATATTTCTCCACTTTTAATTTTCTGTTAATCTCTTTCTTTCTCCTCCTCTTTCTCTGAATTACTTTTGACGTTAAATCTATTAACGTTTTTTTAAAAAAATAACGTTCGGTTAAAATGACTTATTGATGTCTTTTGTTTCTCTTTTTTTTCCTTGACAAGATGATTGCAATGTTTTACATCATTTTATTCCCTCCTTAATAATATCAATGCTTTCATCGAAACATATGTTGGAAGTATAAAGGTTTGAATAACAACTGCGCTTGACTCCATTGCTTAATTTATCTATGTTATGTAAGAATATTTCACTTAACGCTGGAATTTCTACCTTTATAAGTAGGCTGTAATATTCCTGACACTTATGTGAATTTTTGCTACGCTGGTAACTATTTATTTTTAAGTATTATTTGTACACATTGAAAAAATACACATACATGTCTATATACATACATACATACATACATACATACATATATACATACATATATAAATATA
>NC_068988.1:48911308-48920082 GCF_001194135.2 Octopus bimaculoides
CACACATTTTTTGTATTTCATATGAAAGGTGCTTGATGTGAATTCTTGTGTTGAAAGAAATCTTCTCGTGCCTTGGGAGGATCATTGCGCCAGCAGTAATAAACACACGCTCTGATTCAACATCACTTCTTTATTGATATTCAATTGGTTAAATATCTAACCAACTTACTAATTGATTGTTTACTTCATGTGCTGGTTAAAAAAATCAGTTTGCTGTTAGTCAAAGTCCTTTTGTCGCTATTGGTGACCTCCTTAGTAAATTGCCGTCTCTTCAGGGTCTGCCTTAGGTCTGTCCAAGAATTTAATCGTTTGCCTGTGCGTATGTATGATTGCATAGATATATGTAAATGTGTGTTGGCTTACGATCAGTCCATCTATCTATCTGTCTGTCTGTCTATCTATCTATTTATTTCTCTCTTTCTCTCTGTATATATACATATACATATATATATATATATATATATATATATATATATATATATATACACGCATATATATAAATGTATATACTTAGTTATACCCATATATATATGTAAGCATATATATGTATATATATATATACTTATATATATAAACATATATATTTATATATGAGTATATATATATATATATAAATACGCAACTCTGCTTTTCAATAGCACGATGGGCTCAATAGACTATTTGTATTGGCGACTTGCAATATTTTTTCATGTGGATTCATTTCTAAATCATTAAATCTTTATTTTATCTGAACATCTCCACCCACATCCTAATTTTTCTCTTTGTTTCCTTCTCCTTTCAAATATTACATTTGTGCTGAAACTGTTATTGCCCTCTCATAATAATTTCAATGAATTTTAGTAGCTGTCTAAAGTTTCTCATATATAACATCATAGACCTTCCAATATCCTGTAGAGCGCATTCATTGTAGTCAGCTTTGATCTACGAAGTTCTCAGAATTTTATCTTCAACGTTCCGTTTAAGAACTTTTTTTCTCTACTTAGTTTTTTTTTTTTTTTAGCAATTCCATTAATTATCCAAGTTTCTTTCCAAATATACCATAAATTCTTTTAGCTAGGAGTCTAAAAATATTGTTCATTGTTTCATTTCAAATATTCCAATCACTCCATATATATTATACTTTGGACATTACAGTCTTTGTCGTGGCTATTCTTCTCTTTAGCGGTTTTGTAAATCAATTTGTCTTTGAAAAATATGGTAGCTCAAAGAATGTCGAAAGAAAGATCATGCAATTCTTTTGGACCTAAGGGTGGAAATGTGGATATGTTCAATGATCATATTATACTTTTGTAAACTTGACCTTGATAAAAATGCGGAACTTTCCCTAAACCCCCAAACAATATTCAGTATTACTTCTAAGGGGCAAGTTGCCAGGTAGAATCATTGACGCGCCGAGTAAAATGTTTTAATAGCATGTCGTCTGTCTTTCGTTCTGAGATCGAATTCTACCGAGTCTGCCTTTCATCCTTTCGGAGTCAATAGAATAAAAAATACATACCAGTTCAGCACTAGAGTCAATGCAATCGACGTGCCCTTCCCGCACTGCCTTGTAGCAAAATTTGAAACCAGCATTACTTATAGGGACCTTCATAATTATTTAATCTACTTGATTGGTATTATCTTTCCGCCTTATTTCCCATCTGATTCCTTCTCTAGTATTTCAATTTTGAAAATCAAACAGCTAATTAAGATACAGTCTTTTTACATTAACATTAGAAGAACGGCTGTCAGTTGGTATTTGAGATACACATGTAAATACTTCAATGCTTAAAAACCTATTTATTCAACGCTGTCTATTCCACGGTTGTAGCTTATTAAAAATGTGTAACAATTTAAATGAGACAAGGAGAGTAATTTAAAAGCACAGTGGGGGCGTTATGAAAATTTTAAATACCTTAACTTGATCGTTTTCACAGCTGAAAAATAAAAGGCGATCATAAATCATTTTATAAAGCACGATCTAAAAGAAATACATTTTGAGCCTTACACTTTGTGCTGGTGAGTGTATTATTTTCAATGGTTGTTTTAAACAAGTGATGCTTAAATTTTTGATAGTGACTGCTTTATTTGTGTGCGTAACTGAATAAACTTAATTGCTTGTTTAGAGTTATTGGTTTTTGTTTTTTTTTCACATTTTCAATTGAAACAAAATGCTTCTTGTTTATGGTGAATATATCTTCTTGTACATTATTTACATTATTTACAATTGACGGATATTTGTCATCATCTTGTGTCTTGGGGAAATTTCGAATCTGGGTTCTCATTCGTAAGGTATTTTTCGATGTTGTTATTATTATTCAAGTCACTGCCTGGAATCAAACGCGGAATCTTGGGATTAGTAGCCCGTGCTCTAAACCACTACGCCATATGCCCGTGGCCAATTATGGCGTGAATTTTAGAGCTTATAAATCTAATATTCTCCTGTCCTTCCTTAATACCGGTTCCCATATGCTGTTCATATCTACACTCGGTCTGCTTAGGAGGTTATTGTGTCCTAGCATATGTGCTGCTTCTTTTAGTTTTCGTATTTTCGGTGGTGTTCTCTGTCTATTATTTTAACTTCATCCCACAAGGGGAGGTGGTCTCCATTTTTCCATGATCAGCTATACCCGATTCATCAATATCTCCCCGTGTCACAGCTTTGCGATGTCCCTCTATTCTTACTTTGAGGGTACGGCATGTTTCGCCTTTGTATAACCTACCACAGCTGCATGGGATGGAGTACACGCTGTTCTTAGTCGTATTCTATTCTATTGGTGGTTTTACTCGAAGGAGATATTTGTGAAGTGTTGTATTACGTTTGAATATTGTCCTGATGTCATATGGGCCGCATATCTTTTGTATCTTTTCGGAGAGGCCTTTCACATAGGATAGACAAACTGGGGACACTTTATCGGTTTCATCCTCTCTTTTCTTCATAATTAGAGTGGAGAGTATGCCTTTGCGGTATTTATTGCTAAATAGATTGTTACTGAGCTTGATCATTTCTTCATGGTGGGTATCACAATCGCTACTTATATTCATTGCTCGATGTTTTAGGCACTGATCAACCCCTCTCTTTACACTGTATGGATGGTGGGAGTTGAAGTTGAGGTATCGTCCAGTAAAGGTCGGCTTGCGACATACGGATGTCCTGAATCCATACTTAGTGCAAGTTATTAATAAGTCATGGAATGCTAGCTGATTGTCTTTTTCTTTCTCCATTGTGAAATGTATGGACGGCTTTATTGCGTTCACATGATCTAACAGCACTTGGACATCTTCTTGGTGGGGCCAGAGTATAAAGGCGTCATCAATATATCGCAACAATAAGATTGGTTTTAGAGGTGTTGATTTTAAAGCCAAATTCTCAAACTATTCCGTGTATATATTGGGTATTATTGGAGATAATGGCGAACCCATAGCTAAACCCTCTTTTGTCGATATATATCAGTGTCTATACTCAAGTAGGTAGTTTCTACACAGAAGGTCAACATTTCCATCAAGTTTCTTATTGGTATACTAGTGCATTCTTTTATATGGGTGTCTGTCACTAGTTTTTCTTGAATCACTGATAGTGCTTCACTAGTTGGGACTTTGGTGAACAGACTAATCACATCTAGACTCACGATCTGGTTGAATTCAATAGGGGTATCCTTGATGAATTCTGTGAAGTGGGTGGAATTCTTCACGTACGATGTTGACTTTCCCGCTAATGGGCTGATTATATCCACAAGACACATGATGAAGGCTAGAGGGTATATCAGCCGAAACGTGTTAACAACAAAGAAGATGAGGACAAATATCCGTCAATTGTAAATAATGTAAATAATGTACATAATTCCTCATCTCTTAAATATAGAGCAGTATTATATTACGCACATAAAAACATGCATATTGTTCAAAAGACATTGATGTTGCTTTGGTGGTAGGAGTAAACGTAAATTTTTAATTTCAGCTTGGTTTCTCACGTATTCTGCTACTTGTTTTCATATGAATTGGTTGTAGATTCGCCAACACTGCAGTCCAGTTAAAACTGAACTTTTACAAGAGATATATTAAATTTTTTTTTTCTTTTGCTCTGCATTTAAGCAAGTAAACTTTTCTTCTCTCCTGTTTAGCGTGCGGCTTCAGAATCTGAATTGCAGTTTTAGATAGTAGGTTGCATGCATTTGCTATTTGCATTACAGCGAACTATAATGAAGTTGATTTATCCTCATAGATTTAGAAAGAAAATATAATTTGAATGAGATGTTGAATTACTCTGGTTTTTAAAATATAAAAATGTATGTATACAATGAATTGCGTGAGTATAGTTTTAAGGACAATTTAAATTAAGGTAACCGCTGAAGGTATCAGCCGAATAAATGCGCTCTACACAAGTTTTTGAATATGTTTTTTCGCTTGATCATTAAAAATAACGTACATTTTGTGTCTATCAAATTGGCCGCTATACGTGAAGTGCGATCACAGAGTTGAATAGAAGAACAGCAAATAAATGAGTCATTCAAAAACATTAAAATATCAAGAAAAACCTCCACCAAAACATCGAATGCTGTATAGAGAGATATAAGGCATCATTTTTAGTCAGGAGCAGCAACATCGATCTACACACAATGGAATATTGAATTTTAAAATCCCAGAGAACTCCGTTATAAAACAAGGTGGATGTAAGTATTCAAATATACTAATTTAGTAAATAGAGAAATAAACCTTAAAAAAAGTGTACTAACGTCTAAATCACGTGAAACGAAAATAATGAATTATCAGCGAAAATGTAACCTAACAATATATTCGCACATCACGAGAATAACAAAATCTCTACTGGTACAAGATAAAAATGTTTCCATATAGTATCTCTATATTTATAGACACACACATGCGCATTACATGCACAAACACATACACGTGTATACATATGTGTGTGTGTATATGTATGCATAAATACATACATATTTATATATATTTATTTAAGGCGGTGATCCTGTATGGTCGCAGTCAAATAACTGAAACAAGTAAAAGAATAATTAAAATAAAAGAATATATATATATATATATATATATATATCGTTACACCCAACAAAAAATATACAAGACTACCAGACCGAGAGACTGAAAACAAAACACTATAATGAACCATTTTCAAAAGAAATCTAAGAGACATGTTCCTAGATTTACTAATGGATAGAATATGTACAACATACACTTTCCCATTTCGTAGATGGCTTTTGGGATTGAGACCTCTGGGGATTCTAGATTTCAATCTCTTGACAGAGAATAGCACTTAACATTGCTTGTAGTAGTTTTAGTTGTTGACTCCTCGATATGGTGGCCATAGTAATGTTATGTTTATACGTAAAGTATGGGTCTTAGTGCTGGTAATATTAAGAATATTACTGTTATTGTTATTATGATTATTAGCTCTGCTAATACTACTGCTATTACAACTACTACCAGGGATATTAAAATACCACCCACGAGCACCATCGTCATTACAACCAATGTTGCGGTTACTGCTGATGCTGACGCTATTGATGTTGCTGCTTCTGCTGCTGCTGCTACTACTACTACTACTACTACTACTACTACTACTACTACTACTACTACTACTACTACTACTACCACTACTCAATGCCCTTACTTCTGTTGTTATGTTGCCTGTAAAACAATTAATACAAAGGAACAAATAGCGAAGCATTATTTCGCTTCTATTGACTATTTCAGCTTATTTTTGTTGAGCTTTCACATGATGAACGCTGAGATAATACATCGCGTATAAACGTGTAGTCCACATACATACGTATGTTAATGCACACATACACACACACACACACACACACACACACACACACACACACACACACACACACACACATACACATATGTATGTATGTATGTATGTATGTACGTACGTATGTATGTATGCAAGTGTGGAGAAACGTTCGTACGTTTATTAATGAAATAATTAGCATTTAGTTACCAGTAGCAGGAATGCGTTTAATGCGTAAATTGGTATCCGCAGTAACTTTACATCGCTATGTGTTGTGGCTATTTAAGCAATGTGTTCGAAGATGATTAATGGATTAGATGAGTGCTGATGAAGGGGCAAAATCCCCCGAAATATGGCATATACGTTCATTAGCCATTTTTATCTTCGACTTCACTGTTTCTTTGTTTACATCCGACATCTCGTACAGGAAATGCTGTAGCAAAAATCAGCACTGGCTATAATTTGTATAACACATCTGTAGTAATAACCTTAACAAAATTGTTTATTAATTACTTCATAAACGTATGCATATATCTTCATGTTTATTTTTACAGTATATACTATGTATTGTGGATATCGCTAGAGAGCACAAGCGATAATAATTCGATTTCTTTTCACAGGTATATTATTCAAATTAGTAAAAATAACATGGGATTCTAAACACTATATGTGATGCCCTACATACAGCACTGCATTGCTATAGCCTATATATATGTATGAGTGAGAGTATGTATATGTATGCATGTATGTGCATAACATGCGCTTCGTTGTGTGAGCTTTATGCAAGGGTATTTCAAAAGACTGATGTTGCGATCAACACTGAACGGCTGAAATAGGTTTCAAACAATCAATAATGCGCGATTGCATCATTGATGTTCGGTGCATCTACAATCAATTGGACAAAATATTATTTATAGAGGCTTGACCGAAAATTAAGAAAACTAACTCACAATGCCGCCCCAAGAGCAACATGGATAAGCTAATCCTGTACAAGAGACGAGCGAAGGCTAATTAGCTGTGAAATTTGTGTACGCTCAGGAGGTAATAACTTGGAATAGTATATCAAAATAGCCAAAGCACCCTTGTTGGTTTAGGTGAGACTATTAGTTGTATTCAGGACACATTGTTCGAGTACAGAGGGAAAATAGCAAGGAATAGGAAAGAAAATGGAATGGAAAAAGGATATAAACAGTTTGCGAGAGAGGCTAGCAGAATTACAAACGCCGATGGAAGTTGGTACGGACTAAAAGAGTGTGTTTTGAAGTCCGTAACAGAAGCGCTTATCTGTGTTACACGGGAACAAGCACTCGAGTTAAATTAAACAAATGCAAGACTGGAAATAAAAATGAAAGTACAAGTTATGCGGTGATAAATATGAGACTGTGTGGTAAATTGCGAATGAGTGTACGAATCAGGATAAAGATTACTGGAAAAGAAGACACGATAATGTTACAATATTCATAGAAAGGACGGATTAGAGAGAGCGAGGATGTTGTATGGGCAAATATCAGACGGATTATTCGAGAATTACATGGTAAAGACACTGCGGGATGTAATGATCCAATATGATGTGGAAATTGAAGATCGAAGACCGCATGTAACGATTGTGAATAAAGAGGAAATGACATCCGTACTCAAAGATATTGTAAATCCTGGTGATAACAGAGTATCGGAAAGAGAAGCGGAGCAACTGATTAGATAAAACGGTTTGAAGTGGGGAAAACGAAAACCTGTAGTTATAAAGAAGCTGTTATTCTCTTAATTTTAGGTTTCCCCCTTTTTTAGAGGATTAGTGTATTCTAAGTATCAAGCTCGCGAACACGATTGAAAACAAAAAGGTAAACGGGAAGCAGCAGAAAGCGGTGTTGCTTAGAACTGTCAAAAGCCACTGTAGAGGTCTCGAAATCTGGAAACAGCGGACACTTGCATTCTCCAGATTTCTGTTTTAAGAAAGATAAATAATCCTTTTCTACAATGGGTACAAGGCCTGAAATTTTGGGGAGATGGGGATAGTCAATTACATCGCCCCCGGTACTTGACTGGTACTTAATTCATCGACCTCAAAAGGATGAATGGCAAAGTCGATTTCAGCTGAATTTGAAGAAAGATAAATAATAATAATGATGATGATGCACATGGCTTTAGAATATGATTCGATTCTAGTACTTAACTAACACTTTTTTTTATGAACCCTTAATGATGTAAGATAATGTTAACATAAGCATTTTTTAAACTCAGAACATAAGAGTCTGTAACTAAACACTGCAAGTAATTTTATCCGCAACAACGATTCTACCAGCACCCCACTAGAACTGCTGCTGTTGCCGTCGCCATAAATATTACAGATGGAGTTGGCGGACGAAGATGATGATCATGACGGCGACGACGGTGGTGGTGGTGAGGATGAAGCTATCATTAGCAACGTTAAGGGCGCTTCAAACAAGACACTCATATGTAACCGTCATATATTCTTCGAGAAAATGCTTAGTCAACAGAAAAGAAAAAGAAAAAAGAAAAACAAAGAACAGACAACTATTCTCATAAACAGACTTTCTCGACAAGGCCACATTAATAGTGTACAGTGAACATACACCCTGATGAGAAAAGCAGCAACAACAACAAAAACTAATATTTAATACTCCAATCATCATCATGATAGCACAGAACAATAATAATAACAACCAAATGACAGAGTCATTAATAACATTTAAGCTGATTGTTTTTGTTCCATTAGCTATAGTAAATTTGGAACTTTCTTGTTAATCTTACATTCCTAACATATTTAATGCGGGAATAACAGCTTTCTGAAAATTAAAATAAATGGAAAGAAGTAGGGCAATATTTGGTCAATTGTCTACAGAATTAGATTTCCTTAATTTAGATTTATTTTCTTCAGACGCTTAATTTATTGTTAGAGCAAATTCCGTTCTCAACTCTTTTTAACATTTTGTTTTATGCACGTGTCACATTCTTATCTGTAGATATGTATATATATATATATATATATATATATATATATATATAT
>NC_068988.1:48920271-48922236 GCF_001194135.2 Octopus bimaculoides
GTTAATGAGAGACGGAAGTTGGAAAATACCAGTATTAATCACTACAATTGTTTCAACCCACCTAGCATCATTAACAACACACACACACACACACACACACACACACACACACACACACACATATCGTTCATCCTTTAATTTTTTTAGATATTAGACTATAACCATGCTGGAGCCACCGCCTACAAGAATTTTTAATCGAAAGAATCGACCCCAGCAGTCATATTTTTAAAGTCTGGTGCTTATTCTTTCGGTCCCTGTTGCCAGACCACTAACTTAATCGAACGTAAACACACCAACACCAGTTGTCACGCGGTAGTGGAAGACGAATACAGAGATACACACACACATACGCATATATATGTGTGTGCACACACAACCAATTAGATTTTACCTGTTATCTAAGCTCCAAACATTGCAGATCTTTAAGAAGATTGAATTGTCATCTGAGATGCTATTCTCAACGAGGAGGTGCATGGAGACTGCAGTCATCTGTGAAGATGGAACAGACACCATACATGATCTTTCATTGAGCTTAAGTCCTTGAATGTATGTATGTGTGCATGTTAATGCATGCATGTATGAATGTATTTATGCATGCATGTAGTTAGGTACGTGCATTTATGTAAGTAAGTTTGTGAATCAATGTATGTACATACACACATAACACACACACACATATCACTGCATGCATATTCATGATTTGTGTGTCTGTGTGTGTTGGGAGAGAGAATATTTGTGTGTGTATATGTGTGTGGGAGTATGTGTATGTGTGTGTGTATTATGCAGTTTGACTACATCCTGTACCTACACCTTAGCATCATCAGAGCATCTTATGTGGGTCTTTAAACTAGACAATGTTTTGAAATGACACCCTCATAGATTGCACCTCTGATTTGGTCAACCAAAATCTGCAGATAAAATGTCTTTTGAGGCCTCCGTTGGGTTTGCAAACCTTCTGACATACCTACATATATACAAAAACACATACATACACGCCTGCACGCATGCATATATACATAAACACATACATACTTACATACATAATTCATACATGCATTCATACATACATACATACATACATACATACATACAAACATACATACATACTCAGCGCTCGGCCAAGTTACACGCGAGCACACATTGCAAGTATATGACTGATTGACTCTGTGCGCATGTGTTAAGTACTCAGAGTTCAATGAATGATTGTCGTCATCAGAGAAAGCGCAAGAGAAAGAGAGGGAGGGGTAAGAGCGGGTGAGAGTCACAAAGAGAGAGCGACAGAGTGAAAGAATGAATGTTAAGATGGAAGCCAGAATTCTATAGGAATTGGAAAACGGAATGAGCCGGAGGAGAGCGGAGTGGTTGACCCGTAATATCACAGAAAATACATGTATGTATTTTTTTGTGTGTGTGGGTATGTGGGTGTGACTGCCTCTGGTCACCATTACATCGCTTTTCCACAATAAAATTAATTTCATAATTGTCATGATAAATTTCATTTTTTTTCTCAGCTTCAAGCTAGTTGGAAATTCCTTTCGAAATATGTTTGAGATTAAAATTGTTGCACAATTTGTTGATCTATCAAAATTTCTGCATTTCAACTTTATCATTTATGGCGAAATTAGAAGTCCATATATGCATACATGTAAATATATAAGTAACGTATGTATGTGCGCGTGTATCTGTGCCATTTGCGTTCATGCGACTGTGCTTAAGCGGGCTTTTATGTAATATGCATTGATATTTTGCATATCGTTTTGTATAAGTTATTGAAAACCACTTATCCTTTCTGATGTTATTTAGCTGTTTCATATACAATTTTCTTGAATGTTGTATAGATTGCAGTCATACATTATTTTCTTTCGTTGATACAACTCCTCTTGAATATAAATACACACATGCACACATATACACAAACACACACACATGCACATATATACATAAATATAAACATATGTATATATA
>NC_068988.1:48924125-48924965 GCF_001194135.2 Octopus bimaculoides
ATATATATATATATATATATATATATATATACATATACATATGCATATATATATATATATATATATATACGCATATATATATATATATGTATATATAAAAGATATATATATTATGCACACATACACACTCCAACGCACGCACATACATACACATATAGATACATGTGTGTATGCATAGGTATATGTATGCATAATGAACATGTTTACGTTGTGTTTGTGCGAAGTGTGTGCACATTTGTCTGGAAATGATTTACTTTGCTAATATACTTTAATCCGAGAGATTGTTTTGTTATATACTTTTACGAAATGTCTATTAAACAATAATCTATTCAGTATATTAGCAAAACAAACAATTATATACAACTGTAATTATATACGAATGTAAGTGAATAATTTCTCATAAAATTGCGATGGTAATTACGTGTATGTGAGTGCATGTATGCATACATGAGTATAACAGAATATGCATACATGAACATAACAGTGCGCGCGCACACACACACATGCACACATATATACATATATATAAGTATATGTGTGTGTGTATACACAAACACGCGCACGTATATATTTTTAGATATATAAAAATTTAAATATACGAGTATGCGTGTGTATGTGTGTATATGCGTGTGATCTCGCATACTTGTTGTTTGTGCGTAGTTTTGCTTGTTTCCGTTTGTTTGTATTAACACGCTCGAAAATTCATTATATGAGCGTGTACATATGTATTTGATATACATTTATAAATATATACATATACATATACATACGTAGATACATATATATAAATACATATATATATATATATATATATGTGTGTGTGTGTGTGTGTGTGTGTGT
>NC_068988.1:48925142-48930653 GCF_001194135.2 Octopus bimaculoides
TATATATATATTTGCATGTATGTATATAAGTATGTATATATATATTTGTGTGTGTTTATATAGATATATCATATGTATGCATATGTGCATTCACGTATATAATTTTATTTTTAAAAAACGCATGTAATCGAACGCCAACAGTAAATTTATAAATTTACACATTTAATGCTTCACCAATATAAATAGACAAAGCTTACTTGCATGTTTATCTGCAATTTCAATTGAAATTTATCGGAAGATTTACTTAATTGGCTCATTTTTCTGCAATTCCCAGTAAGAAAATAATCTCGGAAATATGATTGGTCTGCAAATAGCTATCAGAAGCGTTTTCGTATCACACACAACTTTGAATTATATGGAAATGAATGATGCATGTACGTCTTACAACATATGTTTGCATTCGAGGTGCTTCTAACGCAATCCTCATGCACCTAATATTTTAATATCATGAAGTTACT
Organism: Octopus bimaculoides; assembly: GCF_001194135.2. Lineage (NCBI taxonomy): Eukaryota > Metazoa > Mollusca > Cephalopoda > Octopoda > Octopodidae > Octopus > Octopus bimaculoides. The sequence goes on from NC_068988.1 coordinate 48,925,601, forward strand.
TGTAAATATATCTGATACAAGTGTGCGCATGTGTATACGTATGATTGTTTCATATCTATATGGCTTTGATCTTTTACTTGTTTCAGTCATTAAACTGCAATCATGCTGGGGGACACCGCCTTCCAGAAATGTTCGTTGAATGAATCGACCTCAGTACTTTTATTTTGTGATCCTGGTATTTATTCAGTCGGGTTCTTTTGATGTAAATACACTAACAATCGATTGTCAAGCGGTGGTGGGGGACAAACAGACAGAAAGACTATTGGTGCACTCAACTGAAACGATGTCGAATTAAAATCTCTACCATAGTAACTACATAATATCAATATTTATATAATTACGTATTTAAAATACATAATTAATTAATTTGTATGGTAAGTAGCTTGCTTAACAACCACATGGTTCCAAACCTTGTGAGTGGACTTGGTAGACGGAAACTTAAAGAAGCCCATCGTATATATATGTGTGTATATGTATGATTGTGTGTCTGTGTTTGTCCCCTCACCGTCGCTTGACAACTGATCTTGGTGCGTTTATGTCCCCGTAACTAGCAGTTCGGCAAAAATGACCGATAGAATAAGTACTAGGCTTACAAAGAATAAGTCCAGGAGTCGATTTGTTCTACTAAAGGCGGTGTTCCAGCATGGCCGTAGTCAAATGACTGAAAGAAATTAAAAGAAATAAATAAGGAAGAATTATGCATCTAATAAAAAAAAGATAAAGGTGAAAAAGTGATATAAAAGTACTTTAGTAGATCCAAATATTTAAATTTACAATGATATCATGATGTCCATTTGTTATCTTTCTCTTCTGACGAAATGAGTAACCAGTCAGACGTAAACTTTAGGAATTCCAACTTAGATTTCCTTTTCAATGCTTTTTAAATTGCCTTTCTGTCTCAGAATACACATATTTATCTGCTCACCATAGATCAATTACTCGTCAAAACAATTGCTCTTTTCTTGACTGTGAAATTAGCAGCTGGTTAGTTTCTACCACAACTTCATCTTATAAGCTACTGCTTCTTTCAAACTAAGTCAAACTAGTGTTATAGAATGTACAGCTGTTCTTTAATACGTGCTGACACCGTTGTACCATTTATGAAAGTATACTTTCAGCTATCATGGGACCTACTGCACTGTTTCAACTGCAATAAAATAAGGAGCAACTCCCCAATTACATCATGATTTTAAATGATTTAGCCGAGAGAAAGACGTTGTACCCATACCTTCACCTTTCACTGGACACCAGTCAGGTTGATGTAGTTGCTGTTCTTCCTGAGCAGACTCCAGGAAAGATATGGTCAAGAGAGAAATTCATGAGGATTGACATTCAGGCAAAAATGATTATACGTAAGTGGAGTAATGAGGATGCTGCAATACAGAGCGCCGAGTAGAGGCTAACTACCTCCGAAGAAGCAGAAGCAACTGCAGTAGCCATAGAAAAAGTAGAGGGAGGAGTGAACAATTATGAGACAGAGATAGGAGTATGAGGCTTAGCGAATTCATAGAAATCATTTGGTAGCCTTTAAGTGGAAGCAGTCTGGCATATCTGTATGTCCTGCAAGAGCCGTTGAAAATACAGGAGTACATATTTTTGAATATTTTATTCATTTGTTGAGAGCTGTAGAGTGCTTATTTTTTTTACATTCAAGAGGTGTACATACTTTTCGATGCTGTTTTTGCTGTATTATAGGTAAGAGATTGCCAAAAACAGATCGTCGCACTTGCAATAACTTCTTAAAATATGAAGGCGGCACATGGACACACACATATGTACGTGTGCGTGTGCGTGTGTTTATTTGTGAGTATCTCTCTCGCTTTCACCCTCTCTCTCTCGCTTTCACCCTCTCTCTCTCTCTTTCTATACATATATATATATATATATAACGTGAGCGAGTTAGGAATTGAGGGTTCAACCCACTAAGGGATAGTATCTATCCAGTATACAGCTGGGAGGGTACCCAATTATTGCTGCACTAGTGCTATTACTAAGTGCAATCAATGGGAGCGGGTAAAAGTGGAGGTTTTACCCCAAATTTGTATAACAATTAGAAAATGGAGGATAATATGCTGAACCCAACTACTTGCAGACAATGTATCCCGTTGAATTCATTAATTTAATTCATAGCAAAAGTGAATGGGTCTTGCTAAAACTAGGCCGAAAGAGCTGCAAGATTAAACTTCTGTTCATCCTCTAATTCCTTATGTACTTTGTACTTCTATATGTAAACCAGGTTGGCAAAATAACATAGTCTGCCATAGACACCTATGCTTTGGTTCTTTCTTTCTTTTTCTTTCTTCTTTTTTTGTCACTTTTGCTATGAATTAAATTAATGAATTCAACGGGATACATTGTCTGCAAGTAGTTGGGTTCAGCATATTATCCTCCATTTTCTAATTGTTATATATATAGATATATATATATATATATATACTTGCTAATCACTTCAATTTATTTTCCAACAAGTTACTAATCGTTTCCACTTTTTAATTTATTTCGTCACAAGTAGCTATTCTCTTGCAGTTGTCTTTAAATAATTTCATTTAATATGCTCTACTGAAGAGCATTTCACTCTGTCTACTCTCAGACCATAACCAATGGTTTGGCCATAAACTGAAGATGACCAAGAACATTTTAAGGAACATCACAGCAAGTGGTACAACCGTAATATAACTGATTAATCAAAAGCACATCTAGAAAGATATACACACAGGCATGCTGCACATCTTTCTAGATGTGCCATTGATTAATCAGTTATATTACGGTTGTACCACTTGCTGTGATGTTCCTTAAAATGTTCTTGGTCATCTTCAGTTTATGGCCAAACCATTGGTTATGGTCTGAGAGTAGACAGAGTGAAATGCTCTTCAGTAGAGCATATTAAAAGAAATTATTTAAAGACAACTGCAAGAGAATAGCTACTTGTGAGGAAATAAATTAAAAAGTGGAAACGATTAGTAACTTGTGGGAAAATAAATTAAAAAGTGGAAACGATTAGTAACTTGTGAGAAAATAAATTGAAGTGATTAGCAAGTAGCCACAAGATAACTGATAGTTATTTGTAGCAAGTTGGTAAATAACTGGTATTCAGGGAAAAGTTATGGGGAAATGTCTGGTATTGATAGGCATCTCATGGGACGATAACTTGTGGACATTTACTAGTTTGTGGGAAAATACCTTGAAAGGAAATCATTTCGTAGAAATTATTTCAAAATGACCAGTATATGCTTTCAAGGTGATTTCAAGATTACCAGTATCGATTTTTCAAATCGATAATTTAACTATGTTCAATCCTAGGAAACTACTTGTGGGTAACGTATAAAACAATATTCTCGCCGTGAAGATGTGAATGATCTCACGTTTTAATTCTTGTACTGCATTTGAATACCTGCAACAGCAAAAGTAGATTCCATTTTGAATGAAAGTTAATAAAAATTTACTCTGCCTGTTTCTCCCTCACAGACAGGGTTAAAAATTCCCAAAAAATTATTTTCTTTCAAACTGTCACGATAACTAAAATTTCTGTCTCTCTTAGAAGCACTTCTTTGTGGTTACCAACCTAATTCATAGCTGAGGTCTGTTTAAGATATAAGATAAGGAGACTTTAAATCAGATGACAAAATTAATAAAATATTAAAGACTGATTGCAGATTAAACGAGGCACCATATCCTGAAGGTTGCAATTATGGTAAAATCTATTAAATTAACTTACACCCATATTCAAATTATTAAACCTGCTTTATTGGTTTAAAACATGAAGTTACCTTTTTTGTATTCGAGTTTTTCTACACTTTTACAGTGGTTAGGGTGTTGGACTCATGATCATAAGATTGTGATTTCGATTCCTGGATCGGGTGGCGCGTTGTGTTCTTGAGCAAAACATCACATTTCATATTGGTCCAGTCCACTCAGCTGGCAAAAATGAACCATCCTGCGATAGACCGGTATCCCGTCCAGGTGGGATATTTTATACGCCATGAAACTGGGAAACCGGCCCTTATGAGACGGCATGACTCCAGAAGGTAACTTTACTTGATACTTCGATTGAAAGCTGACACCCATAAATTAACAACGATGTCGTTCTCATTTATTCGGTACAAGGATATAGATATGCGATGTTAGCTAAGAAAACACCCGTTCATTTTATAGTACTATCACTGTTTACAATAATGTTTTATGCGAATATGAGTATTTCTACCCCAGTGGCTTACTCTCATAGAAATAGCAGCTAAGCCTCCTTCAAATTATATTCAAATGTCTTAAACACATGAAGGCACCATGACTGATGTTGTAGTAGGATATTTTTATTTCTGAAATTAACGGGAGAGTGGCAGGGCTGGAATGATATGGGCCATAAGACTGCTTCAATGGTTCTGATGCAAGCTAAATAAAAAACAAAAAAAACGCAGCAACGAAAAAAACAAGAAAAACAGTAATGAATTATGCCTCCACATTCCTCTAACTTCATACCGTCATTCATTAGGGATTTACATTTAATCACTTATTCTATCTCGATTGGCATTAAAAAAGAAAATAAGTTGCTAATATCGTTACAGCTTATTTTCACTGTTATTTGTGGAAAGGGAGAAAGTATATATATATATATATATATATATATATATATATTTCTGTATCATCATTATGCAGTAGTTACCATCACTGCAACAACCGCAGCATCAACATGACACGTGATATATTGTAACAACACCGAGTAATATAAAGAGAAAAATAAGAAAGAAAAATACTAAAGAGTCTAAATCTATCTACTTTCTATTCTCTTCCACCTCTTTGCAAGAAAATAAATAAAGGAACCTCGAGTGATGTTCCAGTGACAATGTGTTATCATCACACAAGAAGATTATCACCTGCATCCTTACTTTCTGTCTTTAATCCTTTACTTATAGCCTTTCACCACTTTCAACATGTTCAACAACTTCAAAAGCAAATGCAATCCAAATGAATGAAGTTTCTACAACAGGTATCTATTTACATACACACATACATACATACATATATATATATGTGTGCATATATATATATGTATATATAT
>NC_068988.1:48931111-48933569 GCF_001194135.2 Octopus bimaculoides
ATATATATATATATATATATATATATATATATATATATATATATACGCACACAGTGTTTTATTCTGCATATCTTTATATATATTCATACACATGCATTAATATATATATGTATGTGTATACCTATTTACGGGCGCACGCGTATGTATGTGTATGCAACTGTGGATATATTTGTGTGTGTGCGAATGCATTCATCTAATAAAAACCAAACACTAGATAAGAGTTTGGAAAAATGAAGAATATGTTATGGTTGTAAATATGGCTTCAATAATGGTGCACCGAGGACCAAAAATGGAATATATCTGTAAGTATCGCTGCCATAAGTACTATCAGCTCCATTGAGGAACTCATTGAAACTATATGATGCCAAACTAAGCAAAAAGAAACCAAAGAGAACAGAAAAATGGGAAGACACTTGTGTAATATGGTGACTTGATAAGAAAGTAAGAACTTTCTTATGTCCTACATGTTTATTGCTTTTGTATAATAGCATGTATTTCCTTGGTTTAACTTGATCACTTCAATGGACATTGCACATATACACAAACCTTGTCACATCTAGCCCCACTCCACTCCTTCGAACACACACACAAGGAGAAAACTCATAAATACATACATTCATACATGATGATATGCATATATATATATATATATATATGTATATATATGCACATACACACACCTAGGCACACTGTGTAATGGTGCTTACTTAGGTATCATACTTATGTGAGACTATTACATACATTGTACTGCGTCGTTATACCTGCCGTTTCAAAATCCTGACACGCTTCTCAGTTTGCGAAAACTTAATGCACTTACGTAAATATATATAAGAATGTGAACGTATACGTTTTGTATGCATGTGTGTGTGTGTGTGTGTGTGTGTGTGTGTGTGTGTGTGTGTATGTATTTCTCCAAAAATTGCGTTATTCGGCGCCAGAGTCCAGAGTCCAGAATTCTAATAATTCCCTGGCTTCTTGTTATTTCTGAAATAGCATTAGTTATATACACGACTGTTACCTCACAGAGGGTAAATCCAACGACCTTAAATCATATGTTTTGTTCCTCTGATGCCTCTTAATGCTAAAACGTTTGTAGCTAGGATCTACTATAGGTTAATGGACAAATGCTTTTCATAAAAAATTTAATGAACCTATGTTGAGTCCTCTTATAGCTGCGTACCTAGCTTGAACAACATATTAGTAAATAAACCCAAACTCAGATATCGGCGGACCACATGTTCACTAAACTTTCAATGTAACAAGGAACCCATCGTTTTGAAGTGAAGGTAGCCACAAAATATTCCACTGCGACGAAAATTTACAGCCTCAAAAGAACGCTTTTTACGATCAGGTTTAACAAGTCCTATTTTGATATGCTGGACAGGCTTAACGTTCAAACATAGCCTAGAAATATAGGTAGAAAACGTTGCAAAAATCATGCGCAGATTGCGAGAAAACTGAAGAACTTACCTCAACAATACTACGATGTGCTAACATTGCTTAGCACAATAATTATAGTGGAAAACTTCCTCCGTCTATGGAAGTTGTCTGAATTTTACCTGTGAAGATTTTACTCGTGGAAGCGAATATATTTTATACAGCTGATCGCATGCACCACGAAGACCAAATGTGTTTTTATCTCATTGGTGTTTCCCACATCATAAATAGGTGTTTAATGTGTTACTTAACACCTATGTGTTATATATTCTCATTTATAAATGCATATACTACACCACACATGTTTAAAAACTAACCTTTCTCACATATATCCAGTCCTGCTATTCTGTCTGTCTCCAGATACTTCTTAACCCCCACTTCATCATCTCCGCTTCACTCTTGCCCGTCTAATGATAATGAAATGTGGAGCAAAACTGGGGTAAAATGTTAGGCGCTGATGGCTGACCTGCTAGGTTCGTTAGCTAAAAGAGACTAATAAAAGGATATAACTCTGATGATCTTGAGAGCAACCCTTGTTGTCTTTGTTTTTTCAGTCTGTCTCCTTCATCCATAACCAAAACCAACAGAAAAATGGGAAGACATTGTGTAATATGGTGACGTGAAAAGAAAGTAAGGACTTTCTTATGTCCTACATGCTTATTGCTTTTGTGCGTGTATATATATATATATATATATATATACGTGTAAATAATATGTGACAATTATTCGGTTGCCATAATAAAACTCCGAGTTTCGTATGTCGGAGCGGAAAGCCACGCCGCCATCTCTTCAGTTATCTGGCCATCGAAAAATGCTATGAAAATGATGGCCAGATCACTGAAGATATGGCGGCGTGGGTTGCCGCCCCGACATCCGAAGCTCGGAGTTTTATCATGGCTACCGAATAATTGTCACATATTATTTACAGATAAATTCCTCTATTTACATAATATCGAGGTTTCTTTCTTTCTTTTGTTGCCTTACCTTTCTATCAATATATATATATATATATATATATATA
>NC_068988.1:48933846-48934593 GCF_001194135.2 Octopus bimaculoides
TACTGACATGGAGGAAGTAAATAGACACATTTAATTTTCAAAATCGTTTATTTGATATTGGTTGAAGTTTTATTTAATTGGTTGAAGGAGAGATTTTCTTCTAACTGTTCGTCCATAATACCCAAGCTTAAGCAGGTATGTAACACGTCTTTGGACTAACCTCTCGCTGTTTTGCAATGTCAGAAGCCTTCGAACGTGATTCGTTTTCCACAATTCTCTTCAAACAGCGAAGGTTCCTTTCTGAGGGCCCCGGTCGGCCGGGACGAGAATTTGTTGATATTTTTTCCATGGCTTTTGAATTGCACTATAATTCTATTAACAGTAGCAAGAGGAATTTGAAGAGTTTCGGCAATTGTTCAATGACTAAGACCAGCCTCAGACTGCGCAACAATACGTCCTCTTTAAAAATGTGACAGTTCTGCTGAGTTTTTTGTGTGTGCCAGGGCCACTCTTCACAAATGTTTAATATAATGGCACCTGGAATGAAAAAGAATAATTACATTGTAAATTATACACCGCTGAAACATATTAGGACGATTGGATGAAAAATTTGGAAAATTAAAAATGTCTATTTGCTTCCTGTATGTGAGTATATATATATATATATATATCACCAACACCCAACTACATGTCTGTGAAAAGATACACACATGCATCATCAGACACCAAACACAGAAATACACACGCACACACATACACAGATAGCTAGCTAGCTAGATAGATAGATAGTCACCATGCTTGATCGCA
>NC_068988.1:48934719-48936009 GCF_001194135.2 Octopus bimaculoides
TAGATAGATAGTCACCATGCTTGATCGCAGTATCCACAAGTATTTTTATGTTCTCTCTGTGCATTTTCTCTTATTCCTTTCTGTTGAAGAGCGTAGGCACGAAAAGTAAAAGACTTTCCCCACCTAATCGTTGTCAAACTAATACACCTGCTTGTTGTTCATACAACTGTCTTCCTATTTTACATATATATATATATATATATCACCAACACCCAACTACATGTCTGTGAAAAGATACACACATGCATCATCAGACACCAAACACAGAAATACACACGCACACACATACACAGATAGCTAGCTAGCTAGATAGATAGATAGTCACCATGCTTGATCGCAGTATCCACAAGTATTTTTATGTTCTCTCTGTGCATTTTCTCTTATTCCTTTCTGTTGAAGAGCGTAGGCACGAAAAGTAAAAGACTTTCCCCACCTAATCGTTGTCAAACTAATACACCTGCTTGTTGTTCATACAACTGTCTTCCTATTTTACACATATATATATATATATATATATATATATGTATATATATATATATATATACACACACACACATACATGTACACACACATACACACACATATACATACTACATATACATAGAGGTAGAGCGAGAGGGTCATATATACATAGATATACATATATATTTATTTATCTATCTATTTATTTATTTATTAATACAAGAATATAAGGATAAACTCACGTTAATGATTTTTATCAGGTTGTCAGGTGTATATATCACTTGTTTATTCGTATACTTCGGACTTCAAAATTTTTACTACTAATGCAAGAATATGGAATATCGTTATGATTTACGAACACGTACAAGTATGGGTGAGCTTATATTGCCACAAACACAGATTTATAGTATCGTATTAAGCAATTAGCGCCGTGTCGTTTTTTGCCTGCGTTTCAAGGATGGTTTTTAACCGTTTAATGAGAATGGCTTCTTTGAAAACTATGATTGCCGATATTTCGCTACATGGCTTTGATAGTGACCGGAATGTTATTGATACGACGATTTTTCAGATGTGTTTTTAACTCACGAGATGTTAGCTTGATTAATTTATTTTACGCTGATAATTAGATGGCAGACAGTACTTCCGCATGTATGGCACTGTCTGGTAAGAGACCATGTTTTTCCTTTAAGTTACACATAAGAAATGCTTGCTAATTGCTGTTACTGCCATTGATACTCTTGTTGTTGTCGCCGACGTCGAAGTCATTGTAGTTGTTGTTGTTGTTGTTGTCTGGTCTGGTATTAATACTTGTTTTCTATTTAGGATTGT
>NC_068988.1:48936240-48940268 GCF_001194135.2 Octopus bimaculoides
GGTGGTGGTGGTGGTGGTGGTGGAGTGGTCCTTTTGCTACTACCACTTCTATTTCTGTTGCTGTTGTTGGTATTCAGCTCGAAATCATCCCTACCAAGTAGAATGAATAGTGAAGTCGTTAGAGGGTCGAACAGAATGCATTGCGGTTCAGGTAATCAGCACTCCGAATTCAGACTCTACGATGGTCAAATCTGCAGTTCTATAAATAAAATAACAAGCAAAGATTGGGGTTGATACTTGTCTAACTTTCCTTGGTTGTCTCAGTGCCTGTTTCTCTCTCCCTCTCTATCTGTCTTTCTCTCTCTCTCTCTGGTTGTCTGTCCGTCTCTCTCGCTCCTTCTATCTATCTATTTGTTTTCTATCTTTCTACCTATTTCTCTATCTGTCTACTTATTTATTTATATATCATTCAATCTATCTATGTGTGTGTGTATGATTCACCCACTTTGCACTGTTGTAGAGGTCGTGGAAGAGCACTCGCAACGTCCCTTTATAGAAATGGTGAAGGCTTCAGCGAAGAGTTAATAACTTGCTTAAGTAATGATGATGATGATGATGATGATGACGATGATGATGATGATGATGATAACAATAACTGCCCTGATGCAGTTCCAGGCAGAGGCTCCAGTGGTTTCTGATTTTATCTGATTGGAAGAGTTATCATGAACATGATTTGCTTTGGTATAAAAGATGGGCTGCAGCAAGCTTTCTTCTCAGTACCACAGACCTGCTTGTCAGTCGCTTGACCATAACCGATTGAGCATATCTCTTGGTGGCTGACAATATGTGCTACTCTGATAACGAACAGGAGTAAGGTGTAAGCATCGGAGCTATGTGTTGAGAGGAATTCTTTGGGGTTTGAATACTTCAGCTTTGAAATCTTGAGTACTTCGTACCACATCCTTAAACAACTCTTATTCAAGAAACGTTTGAGCGGCATGGGCTACTCCACCTGAAAAAAATTCTAACAGAGTATCACCTGTAAGATCATGTGCCTGTTTATCTTGATGTATGATCACCATATCGTGGCCATATGGCTGCCATGTATGTATGTGCCTGGTGTACCGTTATCATACAGGTAGTCATGATAGTTTCGCATATTTGTACCTTAGTGTTACTTTGATGGCATGCATGGCACTCTCACTCAATAATAATAATAATAATAATAATAATAATAATAATAATAATAATAATAATCCTTTATATTATAGGCACGAGGCATGAAATGTTGGGGCAATGATGAACTCAATTACATGGACCCCAGTGTTTATTTCATCGAATCCGAAAGGATGAAAGGTAAAGTCGACCTCAGAATACTTTGAACTTAGAAAGAAGATATGGACGAAATGCCGTTAAGCCTTTCGTTCGGAGTGCATGATACTGAATCCGTCTGAAGATGAACCAATGCCTAGTACAGTACGAAACGGAAATAAAGAAGCATCAAGTACCACATTATCTGATGGATATTTCCCCTTCTCTTATGAATATGGGGGTTCTTTGAGGGAGAGTTGTCTTATATATCTAGCAGATCAAGCTACATAGTAAAGATATTGACTTGTACAATAAGTAGTGTCTATATTAATGTGTAATATACAGTTCTGTATATTGATGTGGGCTGTACAGTTCTTTACATTGAAGTGGTCTATATAGTTAATTTTGAACATAAATGGAATATCACGGAATACGACTGAGAAGATGGATATCACAGTTGAATGTATAGAAACCATTATCCTGCTCTGAGAATAATAGAGTTTTATGTATATGTAACAGAGAGGTGGGAGGGAGAGAGGGCGTGTGTGTTTGTGTGTCGTGTGTGTTTGTGTGTCGTGTGTGTTTGTGTGTTGTGTGTGAGAGTCTTCTAGCGTGAGTGGTGTGTGAGTGTATATGTGTCTTGTGTGAATGTCGTGTGTGTATGTCTACGTGTGTATCTTCTTGTGCGAACACTGTGTTCGTGCGTGCGTGCGTGCGTGCGCGCGTGTGTGTGTGTGTGTGTGTGTGTATGCGTGTGAAAGAGAGAGTGGTTGTGCGTGCAAGTGTGTTTGTATGTGTGTGTATCTGCTGGCATGAACGTAACCGTTTTGCTGATTGCGGATTGAACGTGTATGTGATTGCAAGTCTGTATATGTGCATAGAGTACGTTTATGCAGATGTAACAGTGTGGTTTTGTGAGAGTATGTTCGTGTAAGGGTCTGTTTAAATGAATATAGAAAGAGCGTGTGTGTGATTGCAAGTGCGCATATGAGAATTGAAGTATGTGCGTGTGTGTGAGAGAGAAATAGAGAGAAAGAGAGAGAGAGAGAGTATGTATGTGTACTTGTATAAGCGATATCCTATGCGTAGGTAGATGTGGGTGTTTATACGTGTTTGGATCTGCGTGGCTGCGTGCGTATTGGAGTAGAAGAGTGGGCGTGCAAATTTATGTGTCTGTGTAGATATATACACATTGATATGTGTCAGTGTTTCTTTGTGACTGTTTGAGTGGGTGCGAGAATGAATGTGTATGTGTGTACGTGTCAGTGATGCGTGTGTATGCGTACGTGTGTGGTTGCATAAGAGAAGGGGCATGTATGTGTTACGTGCGCGAACGCGAGCGAGCTCGTTTGGGCGATTGGGAATCTTTATTTAATTGCAGTTCGGACAAATCAGCCGACGAAATGAGTGTATGTATACATAGACACACATGCATAGACACACATGCATAGACACACATGCATAGACACACACAAACACACGTAGGCGCGCAAACATATAAACATATAAGCACACACAAACACACACACATGAATACATATATATGTGTGTTTGTGTGTTTGTGTGTATGCCATATATATGTGTGCGTATATATATATATATATATATATATATATATATACACACGTATATACTGATTTCTATATACAAACATACATATACCATATATATGTGTGTGTATATATATATATATATATATATATATATATATATATATGTACACATACACATTCACACATATATATATACACATATATAAATGCACCTACATAGGCATATATACGTATGTGTGTATGTGTATGTATTTATATATATATACACACACGTATATACTGATATCCATATACAAACACACATATACCATATGTATATATATATACATACACACACACATATAGATATATAGATATATAGATATACAAGCAAACATATGCCATATATATGTGTGCGTATATATATATATATATATATGCGTGTTTGTGTGTGCGTACACATACACATACACACATATATATACACACATGCACACATATATATATACATATATAAATGTACCCACATAGGTATGAGTATATATATATATATATATATGTATGTGTGTACTGATATATATATATATATATATATATGTATTCACATGCATATATACACGTATGTATGTATATATGTATGTGTGTGTTTGTATAGATTTACATACTCGCATATGCACACACCCACACACTAGCATATACATGAATCATTATATATATACATGTTCAATCACACAAACATAACATGCATCCATACGCATGCGCACTAAACCTCCTAAAGAACACTTTAGCCATTCGTATATCAGTATCTCCATCATAACCACATCTTGTCCATTTGTTGGCGCCATCCGTTAGTTCAATGCCAATTTGGAAGTGTTGAATCCAATAAACAGTACAATTCTTCAAACTTGCTAAAGAATCCAGTGTGTGTCCAACTTGGGAATAGAGAACGGCAAGAAGAATGTTGATAGCACTAACGAAAGGTGTTTGGTTATGCTAACATATGTTGGCGGTGTCTGTGTTGGTTCTGGTGAGACTCTGGTATGTCTGTATGATGACGTGAGCGGTTATCTGTATGTCTTGGTGACTTTAGCTGAATGATGTAGTATACCTCTTTTGCTGATCGGATATTTTGTTGCTGCTGTGTTGTGGACATATCAGGTTGTTTTAGGAGTCTTAATGTGTGCGTAATGCCTGTGGTTGCTTTACTATGTTGATGTGTGTGTGTATGTATATATATATATATAT
>NC_068988.1:48940417-48941535 GCF_001194135.2 Octopus bimaculoides
TATATATATGATATATATATGATGGGAGTTTTTTTCTTTGTCCCATGTCAGCACGGTTCGACCAGACACTATCGAAAGCTTTCCGTTCGTGACAAAGCCGTTGTAGATTACGAAGGTGATTATATATTGACAGCTATCTTGGTATGGTTAAGTGAGATCTGAGGGAGATTTGGTCGCTATTTCTGCGGGTTCGAAGGCTACTTCATTGAAGGGAAAACATATGTGTATGATGTACTTAATTGCAATCAGTGTATATATGTATGCATGCGTGCGCGCACGCCTGTGTGTGCGTGAGTGCAAACGTGTAAATGACCGTTTGGTGATGTGTAAGCGTATGGACACATTAATATCAGCGGCAAGCTGGCAGAAACGTTAGCACGCCGGGCGAAATGCTTCGCGGTATTTCGTCTGCCGCTACGTTCTGAGTTCAAATTCCGCCGAGGTCGACTTTGCCTTTCATCCTTTCGGGGTCGAAATAAATAAGTACCAGTCACGCACTGGGGTCGAAATAATCGACTTAATCCTTTTGTCTGTTTTTGTTTGTCCCCTCTGTGTGTAGCCCCTTGTGGGTAGTAAAGAAATAACGCATTAATATCAGCGTGAATATGAAAGATCTGTGATGCAATGTTTCTGTTCTGTAGTATTGTGGATTTGTGTATGTATATCCTTGTATATGTGCATATAGAAAGAATATGAGAGCGTGTTTGTGTATATGATTGTGCGAAAAGGTCACTGTAGTGACAAGTTAGTCTTTTATGTAGTTGCAAAAGCGATGAGGGTTCAACCTTTGTAGTAATGTAATTTGGCGACTATCTATCTATCTATCTATCTATGTCTATCTATCTATGTCTATCTATATGTCTGTAGTTAAACCTCGCTCCCTCTCCCTCCTTCCCTCCCTCTCTCTCTTTATATACATATATTCTTTTATATGTTTCAGCCCTAAAGCTGTGGTCATACCGGGGCACTCTCTCTCTATCTCTCCCTCTATCTATCTCCCCCCCCTCTCTCTCTCTCTTTATATATATGTATGTGTGTGTGTGTGTATATATATATATATATATGTATATATATGTATACATAGTATGTATGTATATATATACATATATATATATATA
>NC_068988.1:48941716-48943116 GCF_001194135.2 Octopus bimaculoides
ATATATAGTATGTGTGTACGTATGTATGTATGCATGTATGTATGTAAATAGATATATATATATAATGAAAGAAACTGAGAGAAGGAGAGAGTAAGAGTAATTGTGTTAATATCTGCAATTTGCTGGTACTGCGACGTAGTATTATTGTAGATGTTATATCTGTGAGTATCTGGACAAGAATGGTAATTCAGTGTAACATGTGCGTCGATCTGTTTCATTGTTGCTGTTTTTTGTTACTCCTGGCTTTCAGTGATTTGGTCGTGTGCGTGTATGTGTGTACTTTGGATGAATGTTTGCGCCAGCATGTATGTGCTTGTGCATACTGTGCTCTGTCTATTTACGTATGTATGTATGTATGTATGTGAGTGTAGCAGGTGACAAGGTGCGCGTTCCTTTCTTGCAAGAGAATCGAATCTAGTTTGAAGGAATTCTGCAGAAATTTCTTGCGATCATATAGACACGCGTTGATTATTCTATGATACAGCTATTGTCGTTTAGCTTCAGGTCAATCTGATTGAGCCCACCTATAATCAAAACCACTCTAGGTTTCAGTACACTGTCTTAGAAATTACATTATCTAATTTGTCCTTTTCTTATTTTTACCCCCGAAATTTTGTCATGATGCCTATCAGTGAATGCTTCTGTTGTTAATTAGTCCCCTGTCAGCTTTAATCATGCAAACCAAAGATGCAACAAAATGCAGCTGTGAACAAGCCTCGTTATTCCTCTGTGCTTGGCCCCGAGTATTATATATCTATTATGTCTACATTACGAAATGGTAGGGTGAAGTTTGAGAACTACTTAGCTGCTATGTCTTAAGTCATGAGATAATATAGACGCCCCTGTTGAGTGCGGTTATATGAGAGTGTGGCAGTTGTGATGGTATGAGTTCTTGTTGCCCTGTACGTATGTGATTCCATTTGTGTTGATTAACATCTGTGAGTGTTGTTACATATCGGTGCTTGTTACTGTGTTGTATTGGATGTGTGTTGTGGGGTGTGATGGTGTGTCGCATTGTGCTTTAATGAATGTGATTGTGTTTTGTATTGGTGTATGTGAAAGTTTGTAGTTCCGTGCGGCTCTATGTCGGTATGATGATGTATGTTAGCTGCACATGTTGTTCTTTGTGTTTGTATGTGAGTGTTTGTGTGTGTGTATGTGTGTGGTATGTAAGGCGCAGGTGTGACTGTGTGGAAGCTTGCTTTCTGACCATATTGGTTCCAAGCTCAGTCCCATTGCGTGGCACCTTGGCCAAGTATCTTCTACTGCAACCGCGGACCGACTAAAGGCTTGAGTGGATTTGGTACACGGAAACTGAAAGAATCCTGTAGTGTATATATATATATATATATATATATATATATATGTGTGTGTGTGTGTGTGTGTGTGTGTGTGTGTGT
>NC_068988.1:48945834-48948807 GCF_001194135.2 Octopus bimaculoides
AGACAGACAGAAAGAGCGACACACAGACAAACGGACAGAAGCAGACAAAGAGAGGGACAGAGAGTCAAACAGACAGAGAGTCAAACAGACAGAGAGTCAAACAGACAGAGAGTCAAACAGACAGATAGGACGACAGGCAGACACACGGACAGAGAAGGTGACAGACAGACAGACAGACAGACAGACAGACAGACAGACAGACAGACAGACAGACAGACAGACTAGCGTGGTTTGACACACGAGGAAATATGCAGGCAGACAGACAACCAGCCGTGCTTAAACTCGCTACCAAAGGTTTTAGACTGAAGATGACACTTAGGACGATTTTGTAGTTGTTACTACTTAGTCGTTATTCAAATTATGATCAAGCTGATGTATAACCAAAAACATTCCAGCCGTGACAATTCTGTTGAAGTACATCTAGGACCATATTAATCACAGTATTCTGCTACCGGTTTGTTGTTTTGTCTTTTTTTTAAAAGAAGAAATGATGTATTTTTCGTGCGATTCGGTTGCTATTTCTTGCAGATCAAACGGCTAACGTTAAATCCTCCCACATTGTTGGTGCTAGTGCTGGAATGTGCGGGAGTGGTGTTGTAGCGTTGATAGCAGTGGTGGTGGTGGTAGCATTGTTGCCGTTAGGGGCGGGGTAGTAATGGTGCTCCTGGTCGTCGTCGTAGTGACGGTGTTATTTGAGCTGGTGGTGGTGAGTGTTGATGTGGGGCCTTTTTCTGGCGGCTGCAATGAAATTCAAGAAGTCAGAATAAATAACGAGTAAACTTAATGAGTTTAATGACTGACTGACCGACAGACAGATATACAGACAAGCAAAGGTGAAGGTAATGCAAATGGTGTGTATGTGTGTGGTGGGGATAGTGGTAGTGTCGCTGCTGCTGCTACCGCTGATGATGATGATGATGATGCAGGCGGTGGTGACTGCGGAGGTGGGTAATAATTCGTATTGTAGAAGTGGGCGGTGTTTGATTGGATGTAATTATAGGAAAGAAAGGAGCACGAGGAAAGGATGAAGTACGAACATTGAGGGAGGTGTGGGGGTGGGTTGAATATAAAAGGAAGATAGGAATATCTAAGGAAAAGCGGTGACATATTCAAACTAATGGGAGTAACAGAGCTAATTTTGGCAGAAGTACCGAGAGATAGACAGACAGACAGACAGATAAACAGAGAGATGAACAGAGAGAGAGAGATAGGTAGACAGAGATAGCGATAGATAGATAGATAGAGACAGAGAGAGAGAGACAGAGAGACAGAGAGACAGAGACAGATAAGTAGATAGACAGATAGCTAGACAGACAGACAGACAGACAGATAGATAGATAGATAGATAGATAGATAGATAGACAAACAGACAGATAGATAGATAAACAGACAGGCAGACCAACAGATAGATAGATAGATAGATAGATAGATAGATACATACATACATACATACATACATACATACATAAACAGTAATTATGATTTAATAAAGTAATTCAATTCGCGAACACTTAGCCTACTGAATGGATACAAAATCAAACCTAACACTGTCACCCTCTGACCTCTCCCGACTCCCAAAAGACAGACTGTCAGTCATATTTTGTTCACCAGACATAATCTTCTGCTACAATAAGGGGACATTCCTGCATACTCCCTCAGCACCTATCACACCCTACTCCTCCAATTTGTGCCAATAAAATAGCCTTTCCAGTTTCCCTCCGCCTGGTAAAACTAGCCAAATATTTCTCAGATCAGGAACGGCAGCTTTTGAAAAAGATAACAGTGTAGATCAGATGTTCTCAATAAAGTTTGACTTAAATATTAAGCAATACTCCCTTCAAGTCATTCACAAACTTAGGTAATTTACAGTGATATATGACGATACTATATAATAAAAAAAAATATTATTGCATTGTTTTGTGTAATTTTTACTAAAAAATAGCAATTATTAGAGTTTACAGTCAAACAATTCTTAAAAATTCCAATTTTAATATATATTTCATCTAAGTGTAGCTTTATAACTGAAGATTTCTACTACAGAAAATTAATTTTAGTTCTCAGTTAGATAGTTTTCCCTTTTTGCCTTCCCTCTTATACTCCATGAAATTAATTCTAAACGACATATCTGTAAAAATATTTCTCGAAATTATAAGGTTAATACAGTGTCAGCTAGATTATGATGATGTGCTCAAAAGCATTAGAATTTAGTGTGTTAAAGATCTGCAGGGTCCATGGATTTCAGTTGTCAGTTTTGCTGACGTCACCATTTCTCGGCAGCATTCTGTTTGTTGTAACTATTTTTATATCCAAACATCCTAATTCAGTTTGATTCCTAGACAGAGAGTTGACGTCTGCGCCTCTGTCAAATAGTTTTACAATATTTTGATATTTGTTGGGTGTTTTTCAAGAAGTACAAAGCTTCCGATAATTAATTTCTTTTGCTACAACCAGTGTTCGTGTTACTGTTGTCCATATGTTAAACAGCAATGAAAAAAATCAATCCTTATCTCTGTACATCTCTTATTCTATGTTCCCATAGGATACTACCACTAAAAAAGTGCACGTACATATATATTAATGAGAAGTATAACATAAGCATCCAGGGAATAGTGTGGTTATCACAGTAGGCTTTTCGTACAGACTCGGTTATCAGTTCAAATAATAAACACTTATAAAGTACTGTAATGCAAAGTGCCCTTGTAACAGGAAATCAAGATAAAATATTTCTCTGAGGTATATATAAAAGTATAAATTCAGGAGGTATGACTGGTGAATATAGATTTATTTAACCACGTGATTCTAAGGAAGTCAAGTGGTTAGATATGTTTTTTTCGCCTTTGTTTGATATCTCCCCAATTTATCATCATTTTTATATATGTGTGTGTGTGTGCATGCGTATGTATACATAGATATATGCATATACATGTATATTTAGATATACATATGTATGTATGTATATATATATATATATAT
>NC_068988.1:48949598-48950169 GCF_001194135.2 Octopus bimaculoides
TATGTATGTATGTATGTATGTCTAGATTGTTTGAATTGGTGTACAGATTTTACATATAAATCAAAGGAGGTAGTCAAGATTTATTTAGCACTTCTATTCCTTTGAGAGATTCATTGTGAATAACTTTACTTATACAAAAATCCATACCTTGTGTGTGTGTGTGTACGTGTGTGTGTGTACGTGTGTGTGCGTGTGCGTGTGTATTTGCGTGTGTGCGTGTGTGCCTGTGTATGTGTACTGAAAATCCTGGAGTTAAATGTTTTTCGCTGGGTTTTGGGGAAAAGTGTGTTTTGGGAGTGGTTGAGATGTTCTTTAGTATTTTGTGTGTGTGTATATGTGCGTGCACATGTGTGTGTATATGCGTGTGTGTGTGTATATATAAATGTGTGTATGCATATGTGTGTGCGTATGTTTGTTTGTAAGCATATCTATGGTGAATTTTTGGTTAGAGAAAGGAAAAAAAAAGAAAACTGCGACAAGAAAGAAAGAAAGAAAGAAAGAAAGAAAGAAAGTTTGAGAGAGAGAAAGAAAGATGTGTTCTGGGAGTGGCTGAATTTAATGACAGGCCAAA
>NC_068988.1:48950179-48951373 GCF_001194135.2 Octopus bimaculoides
ATGCATACATTTTTTCCATATTTATTTTAATCTTCTAAAAGGTACATTATAATGAGCATCTTCACAATTCGAGTTCAAGTCTCTCCAAGATATATGTTGTCCATCACTATAGTGAAGAACAATTATGTTGCAGTCATGTAATGGCATTGATTCAATCGGCTATAACACTTTCACGCTATTTTTGACGGTATGCCAATTTCAGAATGCTTATATTTTGACTTCTGATTCATTATCCCATAGGATTACAACTATTAACGGAGTAGCGATGTTGGAGAAACGATACAGCACTAGACTAAAGGCTAGACAGTAATTATATCACATATGTTACCTGTTCAAATCTCCCTATGGTCAAATTCACTGGGGGTGGGTGTTAACGAAATCAGAACTAAATATGTGCTAATGTTTAATTAATCAACTATGCCTGTCAACAACACATATGCATTTCTGTGCCAAAATGAGAAATCATTATATATATATATGTATATATATATATATATATGCATATATATTAATATACACATGCATACACATATATACACAAAATACACATAAAATATATGCATGTATGTATGTATATACACACATACGCACATACACATATATGCACAAAAATACACGTAAAATATATGCATGCATGTATATACATGCATACATACATATATACATGCATGTATGTATGGTCTAGCAATGGTATTCATGGCTATAGTGATTATGCATTTAGAGAATGGTTTAGCCACGCTGGTTGTGGTAACTGTATTATCATGACGTTGGAAAGAGAGTTTCATGCTATTCATAGCTGTGATCGTAGTGGTTGTGTTATTGTTGTTGTTGCTCCCATAGCTGTGGCTCTGACAGCGTCGGCGGCGGCTGCGGTGGTGGTAGTGATGCTGGTGTTGTTGGTTATGGTGGCTGCTAGTGTTACTATCATTATTATTGTCACTTTGATGTGCTGGTGGTAGTGGTGGTGGTGGCGTTGGTGATCTTAATAATATGGAGTCATTCATGGTGACATTACGATCGATGGCGGCGGTTGCAATGTTTTAAAGATCGCTTGCTTTAGTGGTGATAATAGTGGCATTTGTTGTGGTAGTTATAGCTGTGGTAACGATTATGGTGTTGCTAATGGTGCCGGTAATGGTTATCGTTATGCTTTTAGTGGTGGAGCCGATGGTAGTGAGGACAGCTACGGTGGTG
>NC_068988.1:48951383-48955060 GCF_001194135.2 Octopus bimaculoides
GGTGGAGCCGATGGTAGTGAGGACAGCTACGGTGGTGGCGGTAGCAGGGGTGGTGGTTGTGGTGGTGATGGTGGACAGAAGAAAAAAGAAAGTTTCCACCTTAAAACATCTTAGATTCCGGAAAAGTTCGTTCTTGTGGGAAATCTTATTTGATGTCTGCAACATTGTATAAATTATTAACGAGATTATTGGTAACCCTCACCTCTGCTCATTACAAGGAACCGAAGATGTTGCTACACTATAAAAGACAACAGAGCAAGAAAGCTCGAAATGAATTGCTAGCTCTTTCTTTTATTATTAGCGGCAATAATAAAAGTGGGTCGGATTGGCATCTCATAAAATATATAGAATAGCAGTGAGAGTGTCAGGTTGCGTTGGCATGTAAAGGGGCTGTGAGGATGTGTCACGGAGTTGTGATGAGATGTGCGAAGTTTAGCGGAGGTTTATAGATTCAAGCGGCGCGGAGCTGGGTGGAGATATGTGCAGATCAGTTTTGCAGACATGTGCACTTCTATTGCTTGGATGGATGAAACAAGGTGGTAATAATCAAACCAACGGGTGGATTTAATAGTAGATTGCATTGATTAATTTATATAAAGTGGGTAGGGTGGCTGCAGAAGTGTATTTAAGATATAAGTCTGTAGTTTTTGTGCTGTTTTTATTGTTGTTCATACTTTGTATTAATTTTGGCTGAAGCAGTTGTTTTGTGTGTGCTTATATCTTCTTACATGTGACGTAGTATTCTCACATGAGATTAAATGTGCTTACTTAAGCTTGTGCTCACGTTTAGTACACTGTTGTTGCTGTTGTTGTGCAACCACAGGTTAGCTCTGATCAGGAGGGTTATGATCAAATGCCTTACCGCTGTGTTCATACGAGGGCTGCTGAAAAGTTCTTGGCTTTGAGTATAAAAAAATACAGGAGGATCAGTTCATTATGATTTTATTCAAAATATTCTCCTTTCAGAATCACACACTAATTGCCGCAATCCTTCAGTTTTTCTAAGCCCTGTAAAAGAACTCGGAAGGTTGGGTCTCCATCCAGACATTTCACGACGCCATAAAAGCCAAGACATTTTGATGGGTCTTTTATTTTTCTAAGCTTAAGTCCAAAGAAATGCACCCATCTTTTCTAAAGACTGCTATACGTGAATACAGAGGGATTTGGCTGTTTATTCTATTGGGATTGAGCAACTGTATAGAAATGCTCTATTAGCGCATGTGCTGCAAGACTGTTTCCTGGTCCCCTGTTATCCTCATGCGCTATACTGTCTCAAAATATTTTTCTGCACTATTGTACAATGCTTTAGTAGTTTGTACTTTGTCGTGCGGCGTTATCCTAAACTGTGACTTGCTATTGCTTCGTATCGTCTCATATATCTTATTTTGCGCACAGTTATATCTGGCTAAGTTGTGCAAATATTTTCTGCGGTACTTTGATCTATTCCATTATGCAATGTTGTGCTTGGTTGAGCTGAAAGCAAACCCGCAGTATTTCTATAGGAAAAAAGTGATGAAACCTTTATTTCACTTATATACAATAGTAGAACACCTGCAGTACTTCCTGCAGGGTTAGTTTGCAGGGATAATTAGTAGGAACATTATATTGTAGCTATTTTTACTCACCACCTTCTATTGAATTCATATAATTAACTTTACACGTTATGGGCTTGTAGTATCGGCAGGGTGCTTTCTGTACTGCTGTTGTAGTAGCTCTGTATCAATTACAACAACGTTCACAACAGTAATTATAGTTTCATATCTTGAATGAGGGGACATGGTTTTCTTGGCTTGAGTACAACGCAGAGCTGAGTATATTCCCGAGCAACTCAACACTCGCACAACATTCGTAATAAAGTTAATTGGTCCAAAACTCTTTCACACCACATTAGCAACAACCTGAAATGTCGGGAAACAGTTGATATGCGACTTCTTCAAAGGAGAGATGGGGTGACGAAGGGAACGAGGAAGAAGAGAGGGAGGAGGAGAATAGAAGTTACTGTATTAGGGATAGTAAAAAGGTTTTATGATGCTAGTAATAGTGTTAATGGTTTTGTAATTATTGTAATGGCTTTGTTCATGTCTAACAATCGTGGACATGATTACAAAATCAGAACACAACACAGCATCCATGACATTCGAAAATATTTTTTCAGTAAAGATTGCTGAACCATCGAATAACCTATCTGCGTCAGTTATTAGCAGTCGGGAAACTACAACCATTAATATTTCCATGCTTCTTGAAATTCGCCAACAGTACACCTGATTTCTCCTACCCCTGTTCCTTCTTCCTTTTTTTTTTTCTTTTTTGCTAAGACCTTTTCTGTTTTCTACTTGTGCATATTCTAATAACCTCATGCAGGTTTGGTTACATTTTCTGATCAGTTGTAGTGCACCTGAGCAACGTATACAATAAGTTCAGTATAATTATTATAAATAATGCTAAGGCGGTAGGCCGAGAGAATCGTTAGCACGCTGGCCGAAATGCTTAGCGGTATTTCGTCTGCCGCTACGTTCTGAGTTGAAATGCCGCCGACTTTGCCTTTCATCCTTTCAGGCTCAATGAAATAAGTATCAGTTACGCACTGTGGGTCGATATAATCGACTAGCCTCCTTCCCCAAAAACTTTTCAAGGCCTTGTGCTTAGAGTAGAAATAATCATTATAGATAATGCTGATGAATCCACCTCCGTAATATGTTCGACGCTTATATGCCCACCTTCGCAAGATCATATTACCGGTTATCTAGTTGATGTTGTTGCTGTATTTATTACTGTTGTTGTGGTTGCTTAATACCACTAGGTCAATCCTGATTTAGAATTCTATTGACGAGCGATCTTCCGACCATGACCGTCCCGAAACTTTTCCAGGTGTACTATTTCCACAAACATTATCTGTTTGCCATTTAACATGATAGCAATTGATTTGAGTTTCGAATGAGATTTGGCTCCTATTTCTAGCACGTTCAAAGATCACAAATTGCCTATATCATTAGCTCGTTGTTTCTGATGTAGATCATATGGCAATGCGGCAACAAAGGCAGTGCTGAAGGTTCATGATAGCGATGATGATGGTGGTAGTAGTGATGATAATGACAGCGGTGGTGGTGGAGGTGGGGGGTGATACTGATGTTCGCAGTATTTGTATTGATACTGGCTGGTAGTTTTGGTATCGTTGTAAGTGTTTGAGTTGGTGGTGATTTTGGTCGTGGTGGTGAGGAAGTTAGTAGGAGTGGAATCGGCGGCGGCTGCGATTTTGATTAGATCAACAACAAAAACAACGACGATGACCACGACGACAACAATGACAACGACAAGGATGTGGAAGAGGAAGAGGGTGGATAACAAGATGGTGATGTGGTGAATTCAACATAATATAATGTCAAATGTTTCATTTCTACACTTTATAGTTACTTAGCATTCACCATCAAGACTATAAAGTTGGCAAAAAACAAAAATCAAGGAGTGCAAAAAATAAAACTAGAATGTCAATTCCTATGAAGCACATATTAAATTAGCCAATTGCCGACTATCTTTCGCTAACGAGATCCAGTGAAGAAACCAGAAAATTCTGTGAGGTGCAATGTAATTATAAATTAAAAGAAAACAATGAATGCGTGTGAGTGTGTCTGTGCGTGTGTTTGTGTGGGCGCGAGCGCCTGTAGATATATATATATATA
>NC_068988.1:48956368-48957117 GCF_001194135.2 Octopus bimaculoides
AAAAGGAAGGGAAAAAGGGGCAGTTCGATCAAAAGGGATCGAAAAAAAGAAAAGGAAAGGCCGATCAATAGGGATCGTGTATCACACAGTAATGTTCTCGTGTAAATAGATAGATAGATAGATAGATAGATAGATAGATAGATAGATAGATAGATATTTATATTTATATTTATTTATTTTTGTATTTGCATTATGTATATGTGTGTGTGTGTGTGTGCATGTATGAATATGTAGATGCATGCATGTATGGCATATACACATGCACATATACATACTCGTACACATAGATATACACGTATACGTATATAGTGAGAAAGAGAGAGAGAAAACGATAGGGAGTTAGATAAAAAGTTAAAAAGTTATAAGGAACAGTTTTTCGTTTAATCGTGTTATATTCAATATGTAGTTCTACCTTTTTGCCTTAACTTTTCTTTTATTATTGTTAACAGCGAATACAAGACTTATGTTTTAGTTCAGAATTATACTGCATGTTATTAGTCCTCATTTTATTGCAATAGCTCCTTGTCATAAAAGTATGCGCAAGCATCGAGAAAATATCCGTCGTATATTTTGTTTACATTCTTCTGAAATTTGTACAATATATTACTTGACTGAAACAGCTTATGTTCATTTGGACGTAGTTCACTTGAATTATTATGTTTTATGCTTTTATGTATTATTCCTAAAAAAAACAAACAGCCAAAGAATAACTAAAATAATGTTTTCTTTTTCAAAAAAAAAAAAAATTA
>NC_068988.1:48957310-48958434 GCF_001194135.2 Octopus bimaculoides
AATTTGAACTCAGAACATAAAGACAGACGAAATACCACTAAGCGTTTCGCACGGAGTGCTAGTTTTTCTTCTTTCTTTATTGCCTACAAGGGGCTAAATATAGAGGGGACAGACAAGGACAAACAAACGCATCAAGTCGATTACATCGACCTCAGTGCGTAACTGGTACTTAATTTATCGACCCCGAAAGGATGAAAGGCAAAGTCGACCTCGGCAGAATTTGAACTCAGAACGTAAAGACGGGCGAAATACCACTAAACGTTTCGCCCAGAGTGCTAGTGTTTCTGCCAGCTCACCGCCTTTAATTCGCAGATATATCACAAGAGAAAGTAACATAGAAGCTTGCCGTTACACAACTTTTTACCCAGCAATGAAAATGTATAATTTATTTACAAGCACCTTCAGTACCCTTCGCTTCTTACTCAAAAAATGCAGCAACAACATGCATGTCACAGGTAACATTTTATCCCGAAGATGAGACCGGGTGATTGGTGGCATCTCAGTGTTCATAGGAAAGATATATGAAAATCTTTCATGATAAACTCGAAGACATTCATGTCTTTAAATAATGCATGTGCGTGCGCTCGTGTGTGTTAATGTATGTGTGTTTGTATAAGTATTGCATCTATGCACGTGTGCGAACGCTTGTGCACTTGTGCACGCATGAGCAAGCGCGTGCGCATGACACCGTTTGTGTGTGTCTGTGTGTATGAGTAAAAGAATCATTTCAAAATAAAATATAAACATAAACGATGCAAAAATAAATTGGTGAATCATGCAATATACAAAACACCAGAACAAAAGAATACCTCTAACTTTGAGCAATAAAACTATGTGTTGGCCTAGAAAAGACGTTTAGGTTACCTCGTAGGATAGAGCCTTTCATTATTTTCTTTTCGTGAATGAAACTTGAATGCAGATAGAATCTATCATTTCCAAATGAAACTTTTATCTTCTGTAAAATCACCTTTGCGTTCAGAAAAATGTGAATAAAGCACATTTTAGTAGGTGTTTGAATAATATCTGTGTCTATGTCCATATACATGTGTGTGTGTGTTTATGTATATGTATGTGTATACATATATATATATATATATATATATATATATATATATATATATATA
>NC_068988.1:48958767-48959897 GCF_001194135.2 Octopus bimaculoides
TTTTTTTGGCAAGCCCATTTGATAAAATCTGGAAAGTTTTTCTCGTGTAATCGAATTATGGTCTTAGTTTCAATTCTTGGTTCAATAGAGGTTCAGTATCAATTCCTGGTGTTGATCATTTGACAACATTTATATCAGGGCCAGTTTTTCCCTTGAGAATGGCACTTGATATTTCCGACACCTATGTCACTTAGTCTTTCTTTCAAAATGTTGATCAACTGGCGTTTCTCATTTTGCAGAGACATATATACCGCTAAGAATTTGTTCTAGCAGCCATGTAAATTCATATTCTGCAGGTCAACGTGGGAAAGAGTTTGTTGCTTTAATATCGTATCGACTAATGCCTATAATAGATATTCGGTAGACAGAAACCTTACAGAAACATGCCAGGAATTTCCCCTTTTTAGGATGGTAAAATTAAATAGGTAATCTGTTAAATTTAGTTATTGGGTGTTTTAGTATACTCTTGTTTTTTGCAAAAATTAGATTCATCACTTCCATTGGGAAAAACTTCGTCACTTCTCCACATGTTTCTCTGCAGCACTAAAAATTACTATGAAGGGGCAGACGACGTTGTTAATTAAGTTTTCAGCTGACAACAAGGACAAAATAGCGTAGAAGTTCTGGATATGTATGTCAATAATAAGGTTATTAGTTAAAAACCTCTATCAACCAGTGGAGATCTTGGAGGATATTATTATTTCATTATCTGTTTCTAAACCTGTCGATGAATTTTATGTTTTACTCAGAGGAAAAAAGACATCTGTCGATGACAATTTACGTAGCTTCTGTTACTGGATAAAGAAAAGTAAGGAAGGCTTGCCCTAAATTTTTGTATAAGACAGAACTTTATTAAATGTACACAAAGTACAAGTGGCAATGGTATACTAACTTTAACATCCAGCATTCATTACAAACCACAGAGTGGTATATATTTCGCCGTCATATTTATATGGAGGTCACAGGATATACTAAAATGTACTTCAAGCGTTCTGCATCTCACCGATCTTGGCGGTCCTGCGGTCAAATGTAGATCAATGCCTCTAGTTCATACATATATTTGTGTGTGTGCGTGTGTCTGTTTGCCTGTCCGTGTATATATATATATGTATATATATATATATATATAT
>NC_068988.1:48960158-48961662 GCF_001194135.2 Octopus bimaculoides
ATATATATATATATATATATATATATAAGAGAGAAAGAGAAGATAGATAGATAGATAGGTTACAAAATAATTCATCGGCTAGCAAATGTTAATTCACTTTATCTGGGTGTTTGTTTTGGAGTTTAGAATGGAATCTTCTCCAAAGAAGAAAATATGACGCAAAGCTATATCATTTCATAAAAAAACTGAAATCATGTACTGACCTAGTATACTCCAGAGAAACATTAATAATGCTTTTCATTATTTTTTTCTCTTGATATATGATTTTTTATCACTTTCTCGGTATGTAACTGTCCTTTAGAAATTCTTCTCTTTCTTTTTACGAGTCTGTAATTTTCTTGCTTATTATTTTTTTTTTGTGATTTTTCTCTTTCTTCCATTCTTTCATTTTCGTCTCTTTCAATTTTTTTTTCCTTTATCTCTCACTACTCAAATCCTCTTCCACAACTCTCCAATGACGAGAGAGAAAAAAAAACAGTGTTGTCTCTTCTACACAATATTAATCAGTGAATAATTTTGTTTATCTTTCAGCACATATGCTCATATACTTTTGATGTTTGATACAGTAATGCTTTAATATACTTTCACCTATACAATAATTCAATTATGATACAGGTGTCATTCAAGAGACCTTATTATTACTCCAGGCCAGCAAGTCTACGATGGATAATACTTCACAAGCTTCTTGCTAATGTATCAGCAAGATACAGAGATAACTCTGCTAAAGTAGGTTCAAAGTCTTGAAACGCATGATGTGTTTTCTTCAGTATATTTCTGAGAGAAACACAATTAATGCATAAGTAATTCCTCTTCCAATACATCAGCGAAAATACATTGGGTATGTAATATTTTAAACAATAAAGATGCTTCTCACCGCACATTTCTTTATTTATTTACCTAACTTTGCATATATCGCACATTTTTCTGTCTATCAAACAACTGTTATGTTTTTATGTACCGTGCTTGAGTTATTTTTTTAAAACCTATCATACTTTTTCACCTTTTTAACTCAAAAGAATTTTTATTCTTATTTTAAATATTCAACTATTCCAATATGTCTTTCTAGAAGATTTCCCCTTTCATATTATTCTTTTTATTTAAGCTTCTATATTTTCTTGTTTCATTACTGCTTTTAATATATACATATATCCACACACATATAATACTCATACACACACATAAACACATATATATATATATATATGCATACACACATGTATATGCATTCATATATTCATGCGCATTTATATATCCATATATACATTTAGATGCAGATATATGCATATGGATCTGCACAGATTTCCCAAACACAGTTGGCAAAAATATACCAAGTTTTTTTAAGTTTATGAATATGTGACAGTCTTATGTGTTTGATGATAAAAAAAATCTGTTGTAGCAAAATATTATTGATGTATAAGGCCAGAAAAATATTTGTATCTCTCAGAAAATTCGTAAATATAACTTTATATAAGGATATACACACATACCCCTATATATATATATA
>NC_068988.1:48962210-48964113 GCF_001194135.2 Octopus bimaculoides
TATATATATATATATGTATAGAGAGAGAGAGAGAGAGAGAGAGAGAGAGAAATATATACATATGCATATACATGTGTGTGTGTGCATATGTGTGTGTGCGTGTGTGCGTGTGTGTGCCTGTGTGCAAGAGAGTGATTGTGTAGCAAATCGGAGCGATATAGAGTCTATATTTATGTGATACTTAATATCAATAATAAATATAATAAGACTTAATAAGATATCAACTTTTTCCTCGGATACATTTATTTCGTCATGGTATTTCGAGGAAAATACTCAATTTCAAAAGTTTTAAGAAAACAAAAATATACTTCTTAACTTGGGAAGCCAATTCTGCATGGTCAAAAGAGCAGGTTGTAAATTTTTTTCAATATTCTGTGATGTGTTTTCAATGAATCGTTCAGTATTGCCATGTATAGTTACTATACAAGCCATTACCCCATCTCATTCTGTTCAAACTTGTGTTGATGTTTGGTTTCCATCACTGGATTAAAATGTTTTCTTCAATCTGCCCACTTCTATTTTAAGATCTATATCATTAAAGGTAACTGCGATGTCGTTGTCTATGTTACTGCATTAGTTAGTGTATATCTAGAATGAGGATAAACGTATATGTACGCGTTCATCTTAATGGTTAATGCCTAAATTGTGCGGCTGTTGCGTCATATTTGGTGTACAGAGTCTGTTATACGAATAAATACGCAAGCATATATGTACGTTGCATATTGAGCAACATATTTCCGTTCAGATGGTTAATCATATCAGTTAAATCAGTACCTCTAAGAAGTAAACGATGGAAAATCACATTTGAACTTGAAGCAGAGTTGCCCAAATATTTGGCATGAAAATAATTATTTCGTAATTTCAATAAAGACCTTGCAATGCAATCCTCATTAAATTTCTAACGTATTAAAAAAATGAAAAGTGCTCAAATCTTTTATAGGTTTTTGTCACTGGAAAGCCATTTCTTATATTAGCATAACATAGTTGCCGAGAGGAATCAGCTGCATATCTGACCCTACCCTGCAATGACATTCCGGATAGCAGCGTTGTGGTTTCTGTCTCATATAGCGACTTCGGGAAACAGGTGTCGGACCATTGGAAAAGTTTGTTTCTTTACCGAGTGGGAGACTCAGAGCTATCAGTAACAAATGACTTACTGCATCTTTAGACACTTCATGGTATATATGTCTCGATATTCTGGTTCACTGCAGAATAGTGTTAGAAAAGTAATAACACTTATTAATGATGTCACATCTCTTCACGGCTCTCCCGGATGCTATAGATTTTGAGTTGTAACAGCTAATTTATAACGATAAGAGAGCATTAGAAAGCCATTTAATCCATCATTCAGAATGCATCTGCTACGAAATTGGCACAGTTGTCTTCTCTGTAATCTTCATTAAACAACTGAAAACGGTGATTTTGCACATTCGAAAAGAAACAGACAGAAGTTAATAAAGATGTAAAGACATTGAATTCCATATAAACTGCAAAATGATATAGAGGCGGGGTGAGATGCGGAAGCTTACTAGCGATAATCCTTTCTCTTCTTGACTCAGATATACCATGTCTTATATGGAAATCAGAAAAAATTGCTCCAACTCTCATAACAACGTATTACTGCCGTCATGAACCATCAACCTAGTTTTGCACTTGCTCCTATTTTTGCCGTATTATTTATTCAGCAATTAACGGAATTTTTCACTAAGCTAAAAAATCGAATTTCATTTGAAACATGGAAACATGTCAGTCAAAGAATGACACAATATCAGCATTTACAATCCTTTCAACAAGTTAATTTAATAAAGTTAACTTAATAAAACTATGCTTCACGTATATTCACACACACTCACACACACACACACACACACACACACACACACACACACACACACACACACAC
>NC_068988.1:48964288-48971123 GCF_001194135.2 Octopus bimaculoides
TTTTTTTTTTTTTTTTTTTTCTAAAGAATAATGCTTTTAAACTTTTTTGCCCAATGTATGTTCTATAATTTTGGGATATAATTTTCAAAGGGGATTTCACTGCCGGAAATGAGGTCTCCTTATTCATGTGTTGTATATAACAAACAAGTCCTATTATGCTAAATAACTGCAATTACTACTAATCTTGTTTAATTAATTATATTCTTGTGCTTAGGACATCGGGAATTAATGACTATCTAGTCAAAATATCGACTAAAATTTTCTATGAGATTTCACAAAATATACCTGGCATTTTCTGTCACTAAAATGTCCCATCTATTGAATTGAAGGGTTTGTCTTACGTATAAAGTTTTAGAAAACGGTGATCTTTTTTTTTCTTTTTAGTCTGCGGCTGTTTAAAATTATACACTGATATGTTAACGATCTCATATATTTAGCTACAAAAAATAGAAAATGAAAAAGAAATTACTCTTCTTGATGGATAATGTTTTCTCTCAAAAGTTGTTAACGGATACTTACATAACAAAAATAATAACACTGGTGCGGCTCTTCTCATATTCTAATATAACTTACTGCGATATCGAATTTACACAAAGAGGGAGCCTCAAATATGGCACTGTGTAATGTTTAGGTAGTTTTCATTTTCATTGGAATACATTAATAAAACTAATGACGAACGTATCACAAAAGTCTTTTTAGGGGAAAAAAAAGGATAAGACAGTTACTTGGGCGTCTCAGTTTCAACTTCAAATGTCATTTGCCTAACACTTAGCAGTACTACTCAAAGATTCCCCTTGCCTTTGTGTGTTTAGATATGATATCTCCCATATTAAGAGACAATCAACGAAATACATTCTTGATCTTCTGTGCTTAAGTTTCATTCCTGAGAAAACTGAGTTTTCGTTTCCAGATGTTGGTATATTTTTGGAGAACAATAATACTGTACAAATAAAAACTCCGTACTACTACAAACACTCAAGTAAACCTTGTAAATCGAAGCGTATGAGCTACAGTAGCAGCTGCTCTTTATTCAAGAAAGACACCAGTAAACGGATGGAGCCGTCTTGCCATGCTAGAAGGAATTTCTCCATACCCTTAGGCTCATCTTTTTATCTACAAACAACATGAAGACTCGTCAAAGAATACTTTTTTTTTAAATAAATTTTACTAGGTTCGTTCTTTGAATTTGCAGTAATTTTTGGCTACGCAATTTAATTCTCTAATTAAATATAAACTAAAATCTAACATATTTAACTGATTAACAGAACTACCACGAAGCAGGTCTCAGCAGATAATTGTGTAAACAGTCTCTTAGCTAAAGATATAGTCCCTTATAGAAGAACGTGCTTCTCGGGAATTTAATCAAATTTTGATTCTCCCGAAGACTGTTCCTTTAGTGCTTGCTACAATGCTGACTGGCGGAAAATCCGCATGCACAGCTTGAAACTGCTGACGAATGTTCCACCGATGATTATTGAAGTGACATACTGAGTAGTCGAACACAATAAACATGCATGTGTTTGAGCAGTGTACCGCACGTCTGGCTTTCAAGAGAAATTATGGCCCTATCATTCGAATACTCCTTTGTTCAACAAGGATCTGTAAAATTCCAGAATGACTGAATCATTAAAATAACAGCGAAGGCTTTGATACCAGTATTGTTATTTCTGCTTAAAACTCTTATGGTCGTCTGACTTTCGGTGAACCCTAACAA
Source organism: Octopus bimaculoides (assembly GCF_001194135.2). NCBI lineage: Eukaryota > Metazoa > Mollusca > Cephalopoda > Octopoda > Octopodidae > Octopus > Octopus bimaculoides. Next base: position 48,966,003 of record NC_068988.1, read on the forward strand.
ACAGTTATTTTGCAATGTAAGTGAAGGTGATTATATTTGTGCCTCGAATATTGAGTTTATAGTTGGCGAAGAATAAACTATTTGACATTCGAATATTTGATTTGTCAGAAGAGACACAATGTTATACATCTTGCAGAAGGTTGTAATTTATTAAATGTGCACGTTTGTACTTGGCTGATATGTAATTGTAACGATTCCAGTATGATTACAGGCAAAATTTACCTCGGCTGAAATTGAACTCACAATATAAAAGGCTATGATTTAAGTCATTTAGTAAGACACAGAATCGATTCGGCACTTCAACGTCTTCACACTTACATATAGTATTCGTCTCAAATTTTGACACAAAGCCAGAAATTTCGAGATGGTGTTTAAATCGATTACATCGGCTTCAGCTCTCAACTGGTGCTCATTTTATCGACTTCGAGAAGATGAAAGGCAAAATCGAGCTCGGCGGAATTTGAACTCGGAACGTAAAGACGGAGGAAATGCCGCTAAATATTTTGCCCGGCGTGCTAACGATTTTATCATCTCGCCGCTTTATAATATTAATATAATTTTAACATAATAGGATATTAATAGATTATTATAAATTACAATTTAAATATACAAGTTTCATGTACTTTTGCCTCATATATTTAAATAAATTTATATTTCCATAATTATCTAGACGTAAATGATAGCCACACAGCCTCCTCATCCTCATAGACATGTAACTGATGCACATTTTAATATGTAACAACATAGCTGTGCTCTCATATTTCAGTTATTAAATTCCTTGTTTGCTTTATTCACATGGTCTAATAAGTATTGTTTGTATTTTGCATGCCTGGATGCATATATATATTTACAACAACAATATATGAGTGATATAGATCCTCAAGTATCATATATATATATATATATATATATATATATATATATATACTGTGCGCGAGAAAGAGAAGAGAGAAGTGTGTGATAGCTGTTAGATATATTATCATTGAAATCGTTTCAAGGTGAGGTGTTGCATTCTGTGTACGTATATAAAATTCCAGAAAAATATGTGTCATATCAGCTTCAGTTAAAAGCAAACGAAGTAAATACTAAGTAATGTTTGTTATTCTATATATTTCATACACTGCAAGACTACTAATTTATTTCATTACAAATTCCTATGTCACAATAGAAAACCAACAGAGATTTATATAGCGATGCGTGTCTTATAGCATTATGCAAATTGTAAATTACAAGAATATTTGTAATGTAATACAATATTTAAAATAGAACATTGAATTTAATCAATGCAAAACCCACTCCATGACAAATAATTGTTTGGTAATTTCTCGAATATCAAAACCGATGGGATTTGTTCTTAATAGTGATAATAATATTTCGAAACAAGTAGATGTCCAAAACATTTTGCAGGAAGTCTGTAATAAGAGTAATTCAAATTGAGGTTACTACTTGGTTGGTGCACATTTTATCGACCATATCATATATACTATAGTTTGATGAAAAGTTCCTGGCTCTAAGGGTGTCGCGAAAGGTTCGGAATTCAAATCCAGCTTTTGTCCACATTGACCTTTCATCATTCCTGAATTGATAAACTTATATAACATTTAAGTGCTAAAGCTTAAAATAAATAAGTTTAAGCCCACCTAAGCAAAATGTTGTACTTAAGCCCACATTCGCAAAATGTTTGGCAACAGTAAGCCCACCACCGCAAAAATGTTTGACAAGCAAAAACCCACCTCTCGTGAATGTTGATAACAATAAGCCCACCTTTGCAAAATGATGTCAACTAGAAGTCACCTCGACAATTATAAGCCTATTATTTCTCAAAATGTTCGTCAACTGTAAGACCATCTTCAGAAAATGTTTGACGAATATGAGCCCACCTCCACAAAATGTTCGACAACTATAAGCCCACCTTCACAAAATGTTTGACACTTTAAGACTATGTTTTAAAAAATGTCCAAAGCCCATCATGGGAAAATGTTTAGCCAATGTTTAACTTAGAAAAACAGTTAAGATTGGGCTAACATTCTTTAAGGCGCAATAGGAAATAGATTTTAAGCAGTTGAAGTCATCAACGCAATAAGAAATATCGATAAGCGTGAAAGAAATGTAATCTCAAAATAGATACGTAAAGGATCTCACGAAATTCCAATCAGCTAAAAATGTCGTGAGTGATGCCTTGAGGTGCGGGAGATGTTTCAGCATTATTGGACTTACTCAGTAAGGCATAATCCACAAACATATTCCACAAACATAGTCCACTCACAGCAGGATATATCGTAGAACGACTAATAATTTAGTGTGAAAGTAAATCATTCATTAATTCAATTAAAATATTCATGACATGTAAAGTCACCGTTTTTAGTTATGCAACCATAATATACTAACAAGTATTAAACATTTGTATAAGTCAGGACTGTATTTAAAATCAATTAAAATAATGTAGAAAATTAATTAAAATAATGATGCCGGAAATTTAAGCAAGAGTAATGTAGGTTAGTATGCATGTTGTGAAATCATAAAATAAACTTTGATTCAAAGAAATCATCTCCACAATGAGTAGAATAATCATAGGGGCTAATAATACTTAATCCCAGGTCACAAATATTAAACAAAGAGAAACAGTCAAGAACAAAGGGATCCTAAATTTACATAAGTGTATGGAAAATGTAAATCAAGTGAATTTAAAACTATACTTAAATATCAATAAGCGTGCACACATAAGTAGTGTCTATATGTATATATGAGTATGAATACATAGATGTATATATGTATATAAAAACATAACGTAAGCACAGAGAAAATGTATATATATATGTATAAACACATAAAATAAACACCTAGATAATGAACATACATATTCTGGTTAAAATCACGGTTTCAAAACGTATTAAACCAAAATTATATCGAACATTTTTATTATTAAATTGAAGTCTTATTTCTATTTTGTTTTGTTTTTGGCTAAATGGCTATGCGTGTTAAAAGGTGACACGAAACTAACAAAAAGTACTCTTACTTTAAAAGATTCTAAAGTCATGATGTAAACGAGTGTGCATTAATCAAAAATTGAATCTTCTACGTATCCATGTGTTGTTTTGTGCCTCCATTACTGACTTACCTTATCAGTTTCATAAATTTTGATACTTACATACATAGATGCAGGTATATATATATACACGCACAAACACACATACACATACATATATGTGAATATATATACACACACATATATATATATACATACATATATATGTATAAGTATATATATGTGTGTGTGTATGTGTGTGCACATATCTATATGTGTATATATATATATATATATATATATATATATATGATATCAAAAATATAGATTACCTATGATACCTATAATTTTTTGTATGAATTCATCTATATCAGTGTTTAATATGTGTGTATATATGTGTGTGTATGTGTGTGTGTAATATATATTTATATTTATATAATCTATATGATATATATATACATATATATATATATATATATATATATACATACACATACATATATATACATACTTTGGCAAATACAAATATATATATATATATATATATATATATATATATATATATGTGTGTGTGTGTGTGTGTGTGTGTGTGTTTATGTGTGTGCTTCTGTGTGTATGCATATGTGTGTATGTATACAGCTTAGATGTAGTATATTATATTATATTCATTATGTAAATATATGCATATACATACAGAGCATACAGACTTATATATGCATACATGCACACCTACCTACATACATTCATACAAACACATACATACATACATGCATACACATATACATACAAACATGCATACATACTTACATATTCATCAAATATATTTTAATATTGGATATAGATTATTTTCCATTGTTACTATTAATTAAAATTGGAATATATTTCTTTTTAAAACTTTGAAGAGAATCTCACATTTTTCAGATTACTGAGACACTATTGATACTATTCTAAGACTACTGTCTTCTATTTTACGTTTTTAGTTTTTAGCCAGTTTAAGATGCATGAAGTTTATATATAAGTTTTCGTTTTATTTATTTATTTAGCTATGACGTAAAATTCAATTATATATCTCAAAAGTTTTGATTTCAAATTCATTTATCATTTAATTTTCAATTTTCATCCCTTCTCGTTGGATTTTTTTATCACGGTTGTCGTCGTCGTCACTGTCGTCGTCAATTTTCTTCTGCATCGTAATCCTCTTCCTTGTTGTTTTTGACCTTCCAACGCAGGCCAACCTAGATGAAATAGTCCGAGACTTCTAACATCCTTTCATTGAGAATTGTGTTTACTTGTTATCACGCAATATGTATAAAGCTTCATTTTAGTTAAAATGTTGTGTCATTTCTACAACAACAATGTATTACTACTAGTTCTAGAAACTGAGGTTACTATCTACAAAATTCACTGTGGTAGATAAATGTTTTACACTGTATTGAGCTTAGCGGACAAGATTTCCATAAAATTATAAATCTGAATTATTTCGCTTATCTCATTTTCATAAACCATAAGTGTACTTTATGCGTTTCTGTTAGTATTTATTTAATTTTCTCTCCTGGAGATAATGCAGGATAATTACTGTGCTGAGAGTGACTATAGAGGTAGAAACATGTGCTCACAGCTGTCTTCAAACAATATGGGTGTCTTTTTGTTAATAACATGTCAATTTTGAAAAATTTATTGATTCTTGAGAATATCTCTCTCATTCATTTATGCCGGTTAAAACCCAGAACTTATGATCTGCCTCTCTGGAATACGTGGTATTATTAGTGAACTAAGAATTTATCCTTTATATCATTTAGAAAACCCTCATTTGTTTTTGCTGATCATATTCACTGAGTTATTTCTTTTGATTTTCGCTTCAAACATATAATATACATATACATACACACACACGGCGAGATTCTTTCAGACACCGTCTCCCGAATTCCCTTACAGGGATTGGGTCAAACCGAGTCTATTGTAGAAAACACCTGCCCAGGATGCCAAGCAGTTGGGCTTAACCTGGTAGCATGTAGTTGGGAAAGATACTTCTTACCATACATCCACACCAGCTACACGCACACACACATATATTTATATGCATACGTTCATATTAT
>NC_068988.1:48971133-48972272 GCF_001194135.2 Octopus bimaculoides
TATATATACAAGAGTAATGTCCAGCGATTCAACTACAAGAAGTTTGTAAACTTCAAGCAGTTTGTAACATGTATAGGGAATCAGGTACAATAATTTCTTGGCCTACAAGGATACACACACTTTTCCATATCGAAGTTACGAATAAGTCGAATAAGCTGAAAGTTCCCGTATAGCTCACGGTCAGCAACTAGCACAAGAAGGGCAAGGTAACTTGGAAATTCCAAAGGGAATTGTATCTTGTATTCATTTCATTATGGAAACCTCGGCTTAATAATTAGCTAAGTTGAGTATCCTTCGTTGAGTCTGTTAAATCAGACGATCAGCTAGCTAAGGAACACATGACGCGTTTAGTAACAGACCGTCGTAAGCGCCCCAATTAAAAACCGAGAAAAATGCAGTCAAAGTTTCGCGACTTTCAGAATGCGACATTAGGAAGCTGGTTTTGGTCTTTAAATGACTGTGATGTCCTCTTTCAAACATTTCACCTATGTAAATTATTTGTTCATGCATGCATTTGAACGATGAAACAATCACTGAGACATTCTCATTTTGTAGAATATACCGGTACTACGAAACGGTGTATCGCATTGCATATTTTAACCATAATACCTAGAAAAACATACAGATACCCGTCCCGCCACAAAGATATTGATTGTGTTTTAATATACCAAGGTATTTTTGAGACGTAAGTAAGACAAGATAGCAAGATAATAGCCCATTATCGCTACGAGGGTAACGAGGAATATTAGAAAATGAGACTTAACACCTCGGAAAACGATAAAGACCACACCAGTGTTATAGATTAAGCATGTGTGCTTATAATGGTGGGTTACTAAACTCCTTTGTCCAAGTTTGGGTGAGCGAGCGTACAATTTTTTCAGCTGGATTTTCGATCCTATTGCAAGCCTCACAGGTTCTTCCGCCTAGCTTTTTCGGATTCTAGACATCGAGACAAAGAACATGATATACTAACCTCGAAAATGGCCGGGGTGGCGCTTACGACATTCTGTTACTAAACACCTCGTATGTAGCCTGCATTTTATTTGTACTACTACCTCGAATTATATATATATATACAGACATACATACATACATACATACATATATACACACACACATATATATATATATATATATAT
>NC_068988.1:48972468-48974806 GCF_001194135.2 Octopus bimaculoides
TGTGTGTGTGTGTACCCTACCACATTTTAGCGACGGAAACTGCATACCAGTCTGGTTTCGGACTGTTTCTGCCTTTCTTCGGTATTGGAAACCTCATCTGCTAGAAATGGCAGTAGCTCGCCTCCGCTCGGAATATATATATAAATTCGAACGACACACAGTCGCTAGAAGGTGGTAAGGGTTCGTTCGCCTGCTCACATTATTTCGGGATTAAAAATATCGCAGTAAAGTCCGTTCGAACGGAACAACCATGCTGAAGTGGCTACGAATATTACTTGCTAGAACAACTACTGCGATGATCTCTTAGAGAGATTTTAGAACTTGCTTTTTAGCTTATACATATATGCAAATACATTTACATAGGAATAGATAGATAGATAGATAGATAGATAGATAGATAGATAGATAGATAGATATAGACAGACAGACAGACAATCACCAATGCCAGTACATATCCTCGCTTCATGCTCGTGTTTAAGCAAGACCATAATCCAGTGGCTTGATCAAATGAAAAGAGAAAAACGACAAAACTAAATATTTAGGAATATGGGGAAAAAATTTAGATGGGCGCCACGAGAAAAAGAGAGCGAGGCAGATCAGTCTATTTATTTTTCTATCTGTCTACCGTCGCTACAGGTGAATGGATTACACACTTCTATATAATTAGAAGTCGCAAACTCGTGCTAAAAGAAAGCTATTTCAATAGTTTAAAATGATATTTCTTTCTAGGAAAAGAAACAAAACTCAAAAACAATTTATTTCATCTGCAGGGATTCCTTGTTTCGTATAGATATCATATTTATTGCATCCGTCCAGCTGTATGACAGAATTATTTCACCGTATTATATACAATTCCACTCAATTTTATGTTACACTCTACTTCATATGCCGTCTTTATAGAAAGGCCTTTTAGCAAACAACATATGAGAAAGGTATCACACTGTGTTTTGTATATATATCTTTATACATTTTCAGAAACGTAAAATTAAGTTCTCTTTTCAAAGCCTGCTGGATGAAGCTATTTATGTTATATATTCTTGTTTTTCTTTTTATGATTCTTAAACATATGTTTGCATGTTTTCATATACATCGGAGTGAAGGCGGCGATCTGGCAGAATAGTTAGCACATCGGGCAAACTACTTAGCGGCCTTTTGTCCGTCTTTACGTTCTGAGTTCAGAATTCTGCTGAGGTTGACTTTGCATTTCGTCCTCTCGATGTCGTTGAAATAAGTACCGGTTGAATACTGGAGTAGATATAATCGACTACTGCCATCCTCCGAACTTGCAAGTACTGTGCCAAAATAAAAAAGCCGGCGTGCTGGCAGAGCCGTTAGCACACCGAGGAAAATACCTATAAGCATTTCGTCAATCATTACGTCCCGAGATCAAATTTCTCCGAGATCAACTTTGACTTTCTTTCTTTCGGGGTCGATAAAATAAGTACTAGTTAAGATCACGGGCCGATTTAATCGACTTACCACTCCGAAATTGCTGGCCTTGTGCTGAAGTTTAAAACCATTATCTATACGAATATGTGTGCGTGTATCCGCATAGCTTCTTGAATTACCCCCAACAAATGCTACATATTTGTAATCAGAGTAATCCAGGGAGTGCCTATATGCTACTTCTGTCAATAGGTGTGTGGTGAACATTCGAGCCCCTATGGCACATTTACTTTTTACGACCAATGAAATGCGAACGAGGAACCATAACAATGGAAGCAGAATTATAGTTGGATATTGCATGAAAAATTTAATTTAACTTCTTTAGAAAGTTGATAGCGAGCAGTGAGTATTATTAAGATATTTGGATCTGCTCTAACTTTCACATATCTGTCAGCATTAAAGCACTCCTTGTGTTAGTTTGAGTTAAGACGCACCTGAGAAGCAATGCTGTTATTGATCAAATGCTTTCCTTCAAATCAAAATCCCTGGAACACGTAGTGATAGTCAATTTCCTCATATTGAGTTCATTTTCCACGAAAAATTGTTCTTCTTTTATATCGTGAGCCAAATTCATTTTTTTAAGCACTTTTTAAAAGTCAATTTTTTATTTTCTTTATTTTCATTGAAAAGATGTTATAAAACTTGCATATGTCGATATTAAGAGAGAAAGCAGGCAGAACAAAATAGAAATAGAGGAGAAACGATATACTGAAAAAAAAAATCAAAAGCCAGAATTGCGAAAATCTGAAGATTCCATCAAAAAGAAAGCAAAATCCCGTCATATCTTCACTCAGCATAACAAAATGCAGATTTAGACTGGAAAGATCTTCGGTTCTAGCCTCCAGATGTTCGGGTGAAGTTTTCACACGACAATTTTTCAGGTAATGTGTTT
>NC_068988.1:48974999-48976423 GCF_001194135.2 Octopus bimaculoides
ACACACACACACACACACTCACACACACACACACACACACACACACATATATATATATATATATATATATATATATATACATATATACTCTCTTTACTCTTTTACTTGTTTCAGTCATTTGACTACGGCCATGCTGGAGCACCGCCTTTCGTCGAGCAAATCGACTAGTACTTATTCTATCGGTCTCTTTTGCCGAACCACTAAGTTACGGGGACGTAAACACACACGCATCGGTTGACAAGCGATGTTGGGGGTACAAACACACACCCATACATACATATATATATACATATATACGACAGACTTCTTTCAATTTCCGTCTACCAAATCCACTCACAAGGCTTTGATCGGCCCGAGGCTATAGTAGAAGACACTTGCCCAAGGTGCCACGTAGATACATTATTTCATTATATTGGCTATGAAAGCCGTACACTGATGGAGTAGCTGCGGACTGGACAAAGACATTAATGTGATGAGATAAATGATGAACAGAATGATATTAATGAGAGAAGGCAGAAGACGACCGCCGATCTCTGCTTCTCTAAAACATTGTTCTTTGTGAACTTACAACTAAGGCAGTAAACCTCTTACCAATATTTCTTTGGACTCAAGATCCTTACAGCGAGGCCCTAGGCCTCTTACTACAAATATATGAGGCAACAAACCTCTTACAACTGTTCATTGATACAAAAAGGAAGCATTACGCCTCTTACTTTGTTTAAACAGTATAAGGTTTCAAACCCCTCGTCAGTTCATAACACTAAAGCTTTTCAACCTCTTATCCACATTCCTCCCCAGCATCGCTTGTGACCACATCTTCCGCCATCACCACACCTCATTTAAGCACAAAGCCGGTGACGTGTCGGCGTCGCCCGGCCACAAGCAATATTCTTCATTTAGCCCCTCCAGCCTACGCAACACGAGCAACGTCATAACCTCCACAGCTATCTGCAGATGCCATTCGGGATCCCTTGTGCAGGTCAAAGTTGCACTCTTATGGTACTTTTCCAGCACCTTCTCTACCTCTCCGCCTTTGTAGAAGAAGACCAATAATTCTTCTTCCTCCGGGGACGAGGTAGTCACTTCCACCATCGGCGGCACAATTCCCACCGACGGTGGCTCTTCCCCCGCCGGTGGCATAACCCCCTCCGATGAGGTTCCGGGACATCCGGTACTATGTCACCGACTGCTGGCAATGTCCCGTTTCTCTTCCTCTTCCACTTTTTTTTCTTCTCATCTGAGGGAGGGTGCATCTCCTCCGTGACCGAGAGGTTCACCTCCCCTCCCTCATCCCTAGGATATTTATATACATACATAAAAAACAATACACGCACGTACACATATACTGTAATTATATATACTGTGAATATATACATATATCGGCAGACAGAGAGACAGACAGATAGATAGACAGATATTGTATG
>NC_068988.1:48976554-48980068 GCF_001194135.2 Octopus bimaculoides
ATATATATTATATACACGCATATATTGCATATATGTGCGTGTACCTATGTATGAAAAGACGACTTGACGACTGGGAATGAACTCTTTCAAACAAATAATTTCGAAAACACTGTCTTATTTTACCAATATTTGTTTATTTTCCTGACGTCGTTTCAATTCTTTCTCTACAATTGAAATTCTGAAATCCATCATCGATGTACCTAGTACTTCATGAGGTGAATAGTGTTGTGCTACTGTCTCTTTTTAAGAAACAGCATCGGTTATGAGTTTTGTACACGTTTCTGCTCGAAATGTTTTGACCGTTACCATTTAAGTATTAAGTATGTATTTATTTATATTTCTTCTTGTTTTATTACTAATATTTACATCAGTCACAAACTGCTGGACAGAACGATTCCAATAATCTTGTGAGCCACCTGAGATATTAAATTATGTTTACATTTCTTTGAAGTTTACCTTAGAATTATAAAAAGGTAGGTGTATCTACATTAAAAATATCCTATATAAAATACGCAGCTTTCACCGAAAATGATAAATTAAGTATATTGTAAACAAAAGCTTGTGTATGGAAATTATGCTGAATTTTTTAGCTGACCTTAGTTTGTATTTGGCATTATATACATTATATGTTATTAATTTATTCATGAAAATGAATTAATTTATTCATGGAAATAAACTGAATGTTCCTATTCTCTGGTGAAACTCTGAATATTAATAAAACTTGCTAGAACATATTATTTTTCTGCCCACGGTGAGATAAAAAATTATATACATTTATTTCCCGTCCACGTCGAAATTATAATTAAATAGGTAATAGGCATAGATTAAGTTTAAAGCATTCAAGCTGTCAAGTAAATCAGCTCATCATAGAATGCCTCAATAAACAGAGGATAAATTGCACAAGACCAAACTAAAATTATCGCAGATAACAGACTAGAAAGTAACTAAAGTTGAAAGCATAAATATGCATGTGTCGCGAACAGGCCACAATCAACAATAAACGCGTAAGTTGTAGCCTGTAGAATTCTAACTGTTCAAACCATAACACACTTCCATAATTTTACTATGCAGTTACAAAGAGCAATTTCAAAGACCTAAATTGCACAGCATAATGAAATAAGATGGGAAACCATTAGTAGATGGCAAGTATTATACTCTATAGATATTTCTACAAAAGTCGACAGATAGTCATGGCGGCAATACTCATGTCGCAAGTATTATCATGTTGCAGTATTAAAAAAGAAGAGATACATTAGTCACAAAGCAAAATAAACACCTGGTTGAATTCAATGGTCAAAAGGTCATTTAGCAATGCAGACCCCATTTATATTGGACACCGGCAACACCCACCAACTTCAGTTTACCGGAAGTCATAGAATGTTGATTAAATATGGAGAAGACGGCATACGCATACACATACACACACACACTCTTCTACTTATGCAAGATGTTCCATAAAGGGCACCGAATTTTAAAAGGTGAATAATTAAAACGAATTCTTATAAACATGCTTATATTCTGCGTATTTCTAATGAGGTATGTCTCCCGTTTAGGTATGGAACACAATGTCGGCCATATATCCACCTGCACTGAGTTTGCATACATTTATGCGTTCCTCGAAATTTTCGATAACTCTCTCACAGATGTGTGTCCCGATGCCGCCAGTCACACGCCTGATTTAGCCTTGAGTTCAGGAGTTGTACGTGGTTCCTTGACGTATACCTGTGATTTCACATACCCCTATAAGAAGAAATCACAAGGGGTAAGATCACAGGACATTGGTGGCCATTGCTGGCCACCATGCAAGGATATCACTCATTGCGGAAATTTTTTGTGGAGTGATGCAAGCGTTTGGTGCGAAGTATGGCAGGTCGCTCCATCGTGCTGAAACCGGAGATTCGGTCAATCTACGTATCCTCCAAGTTCGGTCATAACTGAATTGATATCATGTCTCAATAACGTTCTCCATGATTGGTAATTGCATTCCCCTCATCATTTTAAAACAAATTTCTACCTAGAGCTTTACTCCTTTGCCTTGGCTTTTAATCTTAAGTTTTAAAATGGCATTGTTGGTCATGGTAGTGGTGAAACATCAAGAAAGTCAATGCTGCTGTCAACTCTACCATGACTCACGCAGTATTACTTCGCTTAGTGTCCATTAAAATACACACATATTGCTCTCAAAATGTACGGCGGTCGCTTTTGTTGTTCCCCGACCAGAATCTCAGTAAAATGTCACGCTTTCTATAGATATATATGTAGATTGGAGAGTGTCCCCTTCTGAAGTCAAATCCTTGAAGTTAACCCCGTGAATTGAACCCTTACATTCAACACCCTAATGAAAACACATTAAACTCAGCTTCCTCAAGACGACGCTCTTAAATCATTTCAGTTACGGCGTACTTATTCCTACTAGGTTTTGATATGCAGATATAATGTATGTTAATACCATTTAGCCTATTTGTACCAAATAGGACTGAATGAATGATTGATTGATTGATTAAAATAACTGAATGACTGATTAAGCAATTGATAAATTGATTTATGCGTTAGCTAATCAATTAGTAAGTATTTCACGTTGATGCCAGCTTCAGCAGAATCTCCTTCAGTTAACAATCCAAGAAGACGTTTTGTGCTTTTTAATCTAATTCATTACAAATAACCACAAGCTATAATTCCTGCTACACTGATCTAAAAAAGTGAACGGAAGAATTAACAAGGAAATCTAAACGCGTTTGTTTGGCCTACTAGGAAGTGCGACTGGATCTTCTGCGAATCCTATTCTATCCCATTAAGTAAAAAAGGACGTTTCGATAACGTCATACATGAAAATTACTCCACATGGTCATGATTCCTCCCATTGAGGGCCTTCTTGGGTCTAAATAATAACAACACTTACGTAAATATGTTTTCATTCACAACCGAGATAAAAAGAAGAGGTGAAATTGTTTCTTTTAACAAGTCAGCCCTGATTTAGGATAATTAAAATCAAAAACATTCCAGCCATGTACATCTTCTTTTATTCTTATACAGTTTAGCTAAGTCTACGTTATGTAATGCGTCCTTCATTAAACCCTAGCCCAAGCAATATTCACATATGAAAAGTATTCTTTTGAAGATAGAGTGTGTGATTTGAAGAGCACTGTTTCAACGTTTTGGGCATAGCAGAGACTCCAGTAAATAAGATCTGAAGAAGGAATTCTAATTCCGAAATATCATCGGACTATAGATAACCAAGTTACAACAGGTATATAGTGCATTTTTTTTTCTATAGTGCATTGTTATACCTTTCTAAACTTTTTATTCTTTACAAACAATACACAATGCTTCAAGCGAACTACAATACTCTCTTTAAAAAATGAATGTTTAAATCACCGTTAATCACAGCTAAATGAGACATATATCTAATTCACACACTACAACATTGGTTCCCAACCTGCGGACCGAAAAGTTAGCGCTGGGGGGGGGGAATATGTGAACTAAATTCAAAATATATATATATGGACAAAGCTTG
>NC_068988.1:48980517-48981020 GCF_001194135.2 Octopus bimaculoides
TGTGTGTGTGTGTGTGTGTGTGTGTGTGAGAGAGAGAGAGAGAGAGAGAGAGAGAGAGAGAGAGAGAGAGAGTAGGTGTATGTGCACGCGCGCATGTATGTGTATGTGTGGAAGGGAGATAACTTCGAAATTTTGATTCATAAAATTAGAATAGAGAGGAAGCAATGACTATTACTAACAGCATCTATGGACTGCAAGAATATTAACTTGCTGACAACTTGGTTTACAGTTAGAGTTCTTATATATTATTGTAAATATTGCACAATGCTTGTGGCTATGGACTGTGAAAAGGTTAGCATGTTGAGAACATGATTTACATTTAAAATGGAATACCTAATAGCCAGCAGCTATGGATCATGGAAAACATTAGCGTTAGCATTACTTACAAGAAGGTGGTAGTAGTAGTAGTAGTAGTAGTAGTAGTAGTAGTAGTAGTAGTAGTAGTAGTAGTAGTAGTAGCGGTGGTGGCGGCGGTGATGATGATGGTGGTGGCATTCTCGTCG
>NC_068988.1:48981613-48982726 GCF_001194135.2 Octopus bimaculoides
GAGAGAAGGAGGAGGAAAGAGGAGAAGTATCAACAGCTAATTCTACAAAGTACTGCCTGTAGTTGTAGTCTGCGAAAGGTTTAGCTCTTTGACAGCTGCTTTTGTAACCAGAAACTTTATGGTTGCAGCAACAGCAGTTGCTTATTTCGTAGTAGTAGTAGTAGTAGTAGTAGTAGTAGTAGTAGTAGTAGTAGTAGTAGTAGTAGTAGTCATTATAGAACGTCGCCAGCAGCCGTGGTCTGAGAGGAGGTTAACTCGGTGACAGCTGGCTTTTACAGCAAGAATATGTTATATATGTAATGGTCTATTACATCACACAGCCAGAAGTTATGGACTTGGAAAGGTTAAGGAATGGCACCATCAATGGCAGGTCATCAATTCTAAATTGTCAGTGCGCAATATTTAAACAAGATAGTGATCAAGAGAAACTTGCCACTGGAAAATTAGATATTTTCATTCTTTCACAACCAAAAGAGAAAAGAGAAATTCAACCTTACTGAAGAATTTAACCAATACTTAAATCGGATGATATTATTTTATGTGAACTCTCTATTGTATTGTTTTGGTTCTCTTTTATTATAAGACTTTATATTGTATTTTCTGTAGTGGGAACTTCTTCTGAATTTTTAAGAATGAGGAAAAGATTTCATTTTAGTTTATTTTTCTTTAGCGTGTATGTTTGTTTGATTTCTTTTTCATTTGAGGAAAGATGCAATCTTTAGAAAAAGCCAAAAATGCAAGAGGAAGGTTCATGGAGGGAGAGAGAGAGAGGGAGAGAGAGACAGACAGACAGAGAGACAGAGACAGAGAGATGGAGAGAGAGAGATGGGGAGAGAGAGAGAGAAAAGTGAGTGGAGCTGTGCGTGCGCTCGTGCAGCATGTGCATTCGTGTCAAGGAGAGAATGTTAAATATGTATGTGTTTGTGTGTGTATGTTTTTTCTGAGTGTATGTATGTTTGTATGCATGTATGTATGTATGTATGCATGGACGGATGGATGGATAGATATATATATATATGTGTGTGGGTGTATTTATATGTGTATATTTGTGTATATATATATATATATATCTATATATATATATATATATATACATACATACATACATACATA
>NC_068988.1:48983063-48984452 GCF_001194135.2 Octopus bimaculoides
GTGTGTGTGTATGTGTATATTTATATATATGTATATATATATATATATGTGTATATTTATATATATAAATATATATGTATATATATATATATACATATTTATATATATATATATATTTAGATATATATATATGTGTGTGTGTGTGTGTACATACAACTGTATGTGTGTGTGCATGCATGTCCGCATGCATGTGCATGTATATATGTATATATTATAAGTGAAGTGAATAAATGAATTGAAAGATATGAGAATAAACAGAAGGAATATGTGTGAGTATGTGTTTGTATATGAGCAGATGAAAGGGACAGAAGTACTAAGATGTGGTTAGATTTTTAGAAGAGTCACATCTATCTGTCCCATCTTCGTTGAGCCCTGTGTGGTTAATGAAAGAAATGTATCTTTCTTTCTGCAGATAGATAGATAGATAGATAGATAGATAGATAGATAGATAGATAGATAGATAGATAGATAGATAGATAGATAGATGAAATGAGAGAGACGTGGGGAGCAAATTGAGTTTTCAGAAGAAAAATAAATTTGGTCAGGCTGTGATACGATTACGTACGACGTGTGTGCATGCGAGAGCTCGTGTGTTTTTGTGTGTCTCCTTATGCTTTCAATGGAAGTGTGGGATGCATAGTGGAATGCTAAAATGCTAGTAAGGCAGAAACGAAAAAACTCACTGATGATTACAAACAGTTGGCTTAGCATGAAAAATCCAAGAGATAAGAAAATAGCTTCATAACAAAACAAATAATATATAAAAGAACTGCACAAGATATGGATAAATTCTGAAAGAGTTGAAATGAGAAAAGATACAAATAGAATATAAAAAACTTTTGGTAAAAAAAATAAATGAGAACTTAAAAGACAAACATGTATATTGAAAAGAGTAAACAACTAACATTGTAAGAGATGTGTAGAAAAAAACGAAGAAAAGGTTTTTTATTTATATATGAAAATATGTCTGTTGATACGCCCACATATAACATCCAAAGGTACATTTTTTTCTTGCTTCTGATCAAATTGCTCATGTCACATAAATGTAAGTTTTATGTACAAAGTTGTAATGAAATTGTTGAGTATCAATTGAAACAGGTGTAAGAATTGAGTATGACCTATTTGCTAATAATAAACAATTATTGAATTCCTTATCTCTATTTTCTTTCCTTTTCTTCTTTTAAATGGATACAAACTATATGCTTTTTATATATCTATTGCTTTAAGGGAGTTTCATTCTTCAAAAGTATTAGGCATTAAACTGATATTTCATTGGATACAAACATTTCTTCACGTGGTTAATAAAGTTTACATATGTATGAAAATAAATAAAACTGAACACTGAAAATAAACTAGAGAAGAATTGGTATACACCACAATTGATATAAT
>NC_068988.1:48984787-48990069 GCF_001194135.2 Octopus bimaculoides
TTTTGTATGATCGTGTATAGAGGAATATATTATTTAAAAGAGTTCCAACTCTGTTTTTTATGTTTTATTTATATTCTTATAAAATTAATGTGGGATATAGAATATGGAATATATAATATAAATAGTAAAATGAAATGAAGTATTGAATGTCTTATTGAATATATGAAATATTGATTATTAAATATAGAGAATTAGATATATAAAGCCGAATACGTATTTTTATACCTAGTGGTATTCATCAAGGCTTTCGTCTGACAGACTGTAACAGACAGGTGGCGAGTTGGCAGAAACGTTAGCACGCCGGGTGAAATGCTTAGCGGTATTTCGTCTGCCGTTACTTTCTGAGTTCAAATTCCGCCGAGGTCGACTTTGCCTTTCATCCATTCGGGGGTCGATAAATCAAGTACCAGTTATGCACTGGAGTCGATTTAATCGACTTAATCCTTTTGGCTGTCTTTGTCCCCTCTATGTTTAGCCCCTCGTGGGCAATAGAGAAATAAGACTGTAACAGACTGGCTGGTTTTTTTGTCTTTTATACCTATTCCTTTGGACAGCAGCAGTAGGTGTCTGGCTATTTTTAGAAATGATGCCAAGTTTATTTTTAGAAATGATGACATTTGAGAAATTTTTTGTGTTTTAGCTATAGGGATAAGATTTTTTAAATCCCAAGTAAGATAAATTTAATCATTGTTTGTTAAGAGTGTGTTTGAATTTCTTAATAAAGTCCTTTTCTTTGCGTTTTCTCTCAATTTCATTCAGGTTGTAAAGTTTATGGAATGGAAGTATCATAAAAGTTTCACGACTACATGTTGCCAGATGGTTACTCAGTGGTATTTGGCGGACCTCAAAAGTATAAGTTTGCAATGTCTATTTTTCTTTATCAAACAAACAGATCATTTCTCCCTGTCAAATGAGTGGTTGTACCTTTGCACAGGATTATCAGCTATAGTTTGATAAACACTGATATTGTGTTTATGTTTAACATTGTAAGTTTGAATCGGACGTCCAAATTATCCAAATTATATTCAAGTTAAGGTTTTTACCATTCGTATTTCCGAAACCAAAATTTGTATAAGAAATATCCTTCAAAATACTATAATTTAGGCTCATTTATCGTATATCATATTTAATTTTCATTTCAAAAGAGAATGACAAAGCTATCAGTAGTACACAAGTACCAATTTTTAAGTTTAATCGTATTTATGGTACACATTAGGATAAAAGAATGTTGATCAAATGAATTTCATGAAATCACCAATAATAAAAACGGAAGGAAAAAACATTTTAAGCGCATGAAAATTACATTTCTCAATTTCTAAGAGATGCTTCTTTTTTCTTTTAAGTAAAAATTAGTAATTTTGTAAACGAAAGTTTGCTATCATAAACGATGTGTGAGACTGATTACTGTGTTCTGTATCAATTGTCCAATCTCACCTTTTGTTTTACCGCACTGTACGATAACTACAGATTTATTTTACGTAATCTTCGCACAAATTAACTGGACACCAACAGGAGGGAATTTTTTTCCATAATGTTTTTTTTAGAGATACACTTTGAAATAGAAAGTATATCACACACACACACTGCATATAAGCTTTTGTGATGCTTCTATCAATATATGCTTCAACTAGGGAGGCGAGCTGACAGAATCGTTGGCACCCCGGGCAAAATACTTAGCGGCATTTCTTCTATGTTCACATTCTGAGTTCAAACTACGCCGAGGCAGTCTATTACCTTTCATCCTGAGTCGATAAAGCAAAGCCTGTTGAGAACTGGGGGTCAATGTAATCGTCTATCTTCTTAATCCAAACTTGCTGGCCGTGTTCCAAAATTTGAAATCAATATATACGGTATATCTAAACCTTCTACGTCCTTAGCTAACTCGTCACATGAAACAAAATTCACGAATGTAATAATAATGTTCGTGCTTAACTGTTTAAGAGATCCATCGTGACCTATCGATTGAGCAAATCCTCAGACGACCATTTGTACTTTTTTTTTTTTTTTTTTTTTTTTTTTTTTTTTTTTTTTACTTCTATAGTTTATGTAGTAAGCTTCCTAAGCATTCCTGAAATTAATTTGGAGTTTGCAAAAAAAGAAAATATACATTAATTATGGTTTATCGAATTCATATATTCATTTAAAGTAAATTTATGCATTTTTGTTATAATAAAATTACAACACTGGCATACTGCATTATTATTTCCCAAATTTGTAACTTAGAATGACTTTCGTGAACCTGAAATTTCAACTGGTTTAGCATTAGCGCTTACGAGATAGTTACAAGAAAATTATTTAGTAGATGATTATGCAAATATATGCTCCCAAAATTTCTTTGACCAATCAAATCTTTTGATCGTCAAGGATCTGGAAGATGTGCAGAGAATATCAGAATGTAATGGAAGAATATCAAAGCATTTCTAAGGTCAACGGATAAAAAGAGAATAGAATTATGTGATGCGTACTCTAAATATTCCACTTCTAAACTAACACATTAAATTTAGTGTTCATTTTGCTTGTCTTATTACCTCAGATTTTTTCCTTTTTTTTTTTATTTTGTCAATGTATCTTCTCAAACTTCGAATTTCGTTGTTCGAAACTAGTGAAACGACATGCTTCGCCAGAAAAGATCTTTTAAATTATGCAGTGATAGACGTAACACAAGATTCCAGCCTCTGGAAGTAGACAAAATATCTATTTAGATGTATTGATTCAAAGTGTGTTTAGCTATGAGGTATAAGTTTTATTAAGTTCACAAAGTGCACAAATAAACACAGAGAACATATTGTTCATTTAAATATTAACAGCTCGCCAGAGAATGCCAATCATCTCAATGCCTGCCGGAAGCATGCATGTGACAACGTGGCCAATACAACAGGGAAGTACAATTGCATCAAAGCTAAAAATACGCAACAGTGTTTAATGAAAATCTTTGCTCTATGTGTTTACTGCACATTAAATGAGTGTGGAAGCAATGCAAGTAATTGCATGCCAGAAGCAACATCATAGGTTGGAAAAATCCAGCCGATTTATAATTTCTCCAGTTCCCATTCTAAATTATGGGAATTACTTACGAATCATATATGCATATAAGATACAACACAGTTTACCTCTCACTGTCATTGCATTTTGCAAATCTTTTAGAAGGTGACAGGAATATCTCACTTCAAGAAATGAAGTGATTACAATGCGAGCACTAGTAAAGAGTGTTCTTTATGCATTCATTTCGTCTGCTGGAGTTAAGCTTTGACTCGAATCCATATTTGCAAAAGAATTCATTCTTGCCACATTGGATGTGAAGGCATTTAACAGTGACAATCTCTTTGAAGATTTGATGAACATAGGAAACAAGCAAAATTACAGACTAAAGACCTGAAATGAGATCATGTGGAAAATATGAAACTCTTACATGAGATCGGGGAAGAACGTGTAAATGGAAGTTGCACCATAAGATAATACCTGACGAAATACTGTTGAAGAGAATTTTGATGAGTTGTTAGAAGAGGTTTACTCCAGGAAATCGATGATTCATGTTTTGTGTTATAATAGTGTTGCAGGACTAACTGAAGTCTTACTGTTTTAAGCAGTTGGTTGGACATTTTAATTTCTCCTAGAATACTCCTATAGGTCTAGAATGAACATGAGCTACAGAAAAAATACAAGTTTCAGTGCACATGTATCCTACTGAGATTAACGGTAAAATATTTGCGTCAGAAATGTAAAATTTACCGTCAGCACATAAAAAAAAGTTTTGGAAATTCATATCCGAATATTTTAACATTGCTAAATTTGTTAACTGATTAGAAAAACTAGGAGATATTTCCAAATGTTTGCGTTAGTTTTAGAATACTGTTAATAATAGTTTTAGCTATAGTTGCACAAACACCAATATGTTATAGCAAACATACGAAAAATATTGTAAGGTCTCTCATATCTCAACAACGACATGTTGACTTAGCAAGACTAAGTATTGAATAACATGTTGCCAAAGAAATTGATTTTGATAGTGTCGTTAGAAGTTTTAGAGATAAAGACGCCAGAAACATTAATTTCCTTTACTGATTAGTTTTATCGTTACTTTGTACAAAATATATTATTATCAGATCATTCTAGTGTACAAAGAATAAAGCATATCCTCAAGTTTACAAGTGTCATATTCACAGCCTTAGATTTGCTCCAACGTTAAATTATGCATTCAGAATCGTACAACAAATGATGTCTACCTTGTTCATATTTGATGATAAACAGATTGTTCTACAATGAAAGAAGAACCGTAACTTTAAATTTATTTTCGTGCTCTTATCTACATGCATTGAAAAGACATAAGGTCTATCCCCATTTAGACTCTAAATCTTTTATTTTGAGAGGTGAAAGTGGGCTCCGAAAATAGTAGTGTTCCGTTTTGCAAAATTACTCTTGGAAGTGTCAGTTAGGATGCATAAATATATAATCAAGTGTTTTGTAGTAGGTAGATTCACATGAACTTAGGAAGTACAATTTTAGTTCATCTTACCACGATATTCATTACTTAGAGTGAACAAGGTAATAGGCGCAATGAATATTCGCTGCCGCGAATTAAGCAAACGGTAATAATGCGCTGAATATTATATTGATGGATTTCTATGTCATATTTTCCGGTTTACCAATAAATGAAGTCAAGATTGAGTGTTAGGAAAAGAACTTAGAGAGGAACAGAAAGAGTTGCAGAGGCATAAAAAGAGTGTGAGCGAAAAATATGGGGTCATTAACAGAAGAGAGTGATAGAGATATTCAGGAAGTGCTTGGCAAAAAATAGTGAGCCAAAAGCACATAGAGAGAAAGAATGACAATATGAGAAATCGACAAACAGCAATACGAACTGTGAAAAGTACAATAGCCAATATAATTGAGTGTGATGTATTACATCTTCAATGTCTCTAGAGATGCTGTATACGTATTTGTCTACTAATTTTTCATTTTTGTGACATTATTTTTCATTTTTCCTTATTCTATTGCTTAATAATTATAAGTCCCAGTTGGAGGATATATTGGGCACTCCACGATGAAATAATGATGATCATTAAAAATAAGATAGCTTATCGGTTTACTGGTTGGTTCATAGACCACTGTACTATAATACTGGATTCTCTACACAGGTAGAGGAAGAGAGGAAGAGAAGAAAACAAACGCATACATCACACACATATAAACATATATATATATATATGTGTATATATATATATATATATGCATACACAATATAAATATATACATATATATATATATATATATATATATATATA
>NC_068988.1:48992048-48994251 GCF_001194135.2 Octopus bimaculoides
TATATTAATATATACACCTATATAAGACGGCGAGCTGGCAGAAACATTAGCACGCCGGGCGAAATGCTTAGCAGTACTTCTTTTGTCTCTATGTTCTGAGCTCAAATTCCGCCAAGGTCGACTTTGCTTTTCATCCTTTCGGGGTCGATAAATTAAGTACCAGTTGCGTACTTGTGTCCACCTAATCGACTAGCCCACTCCCCAAAAATTGTGGGCATTGTGTGTACACGTTTATGTATGTATATGGATTTGCGTTTGTCTGTCTGTGTGTATGAGAGTGTGAAGAGAGAAAGAAGTTTGAAGTGTTGTCATATATAGTCACTGGAAATTTTTTTAGAATAGCAGAAATCCAGTACAATGCAAAATGGAGCTACAGAATTGAAAACAGAAGCGGTAGGTCCTTCGTCATTTACGACGATTAGCATTTGGTAGTCCGACTAAACGTCCCTACCCCTTACATGAATGCGTGTGTAATTGAATATTCCACAGATGCGTACCATCTATAATTAGTTCTCATGCATAATAAATGTGACTCGTTGTGAAGAAGCAGGACTTTTCTATAGCAGTTACACACCCAGCCCATGTGCTACCACTTAGCTTCCGTCTATCCACCTTGTGTCGTAAGGTCTGGCGCAATTCATGGCTTTGACCAAGATTCGATGCAACGGACCTCCTCTTGCACATTGACAAACTGGATCATATGGGTAGCACTCGTCTATATTTTCAACAGAACCACGCCAATCGTTTTTGCGTAGAAACTAGTGTAGGCGGAGTCAAGCAAAGACAGAGATTCGCATAGTCGGTGAGATCAATCTTCGCCTTCGAAGTGTATGGTCAATGACGCTAAATAGGAAAAGGATATTATCTAATATACCTGGATAAAGAGAGGAAAGAGTAGCATATGATAAGTGCCTTTGCTCTACATGTGATGTTTTGCCGTCTTCCTCAAATTGTACATGATGTCACCAAACTAATAGTATGTATTGCTTACAACTTGGGTTTGTAAGTCGTGAGTTTCTTTGGCTGTAATGCCAAAGTAGTAAGTTTGTTAAAAGATGTAAATTGGTCGGTTATCAATTTTAACCACTTCGAGAACAATTACATAAGTATACAAGTATACGTGTGTAGGTTATATGATAACATACTCTAATTCAGATATGGTTGAACAATGAAGTTTTCCAAAATGCCTCGCCAATTTGAGTGAAGAATGGTCCAAGTTCTAGTTCTATGTCCCGCTTGTGGTCCTTAATCAGATGATACAAAGACATACTTGGAAGAGTATGGGAAAATATTAGTTTCAAATTTTGGTGCAAAGTCATCATATTCTAAGGAAAGGGTTAAGTTGATTACATCCACCCTAGTGTTCAACTGGTACTCATTTTATCAATCCCAAAACAATGAATAGCAAAGTCGACCTCGGAGGAGTTCATACTTAGAGCATAAGCACAGAGGAAATGCCGCTAAGCAATTTGCCCAGCGTGCTAACGATTCTGCCAGTTCTACCACCTTGACATGGCAAGTACGTTCTAAATGGCGAATCCAGTGCACGAAACTGTCAGCATAAAATAAGGCTGATTAGAAGAATTGTCCACAAGTTGCAAATCTGTATGAAAGAAGAGGTACTCAAAGATAAAGTGCTTCAAGAAATATCTGAAAAATTTCCGGAAGTAAGATATGATTAAAATCAAGGCTACAGAACAGCATACCTATAATGTAAGCATTAGATTTGATATTCTGTTAAGCAAAATGGGTACTAGACGCGAACTGCAGCAAACGAATATAAAACTCAGAGTAATGGGTCATAAAGTTCATCAGTTTCACTACATTTTTCTTTCTCAATCTCACACAACCACGCCATGCTCATATAAAAATACACAGATATATACGCCAGCAGGCAGGTAAATGATAATGTTTGTGCTTGTGTGTGTGTGTGTGTGTGTCTGTGTGTGTGCGTGTGTGTCCAAGAGTGTGTGCTTATACGTGTGAGCCAGCGAGATAGACATGAGTTCTTGTTAGCATATCAGTGTTACATATATAAGCGGAAAACAGTAAAGTTATACATATTCATACATTAGTAGGTATAGATATGTAAGTCTGGTAACACGAGCTTGCGCAAATTTAGAAGCAAATACACGCACAGAAACACACACTCGCGTGTGTATATATATGTATATATATACATGTATATATATATATATATATA
>NC_068988.1:48995633-48997455 GCF_001194135.2 Octopus bimaculoides
ACAATAACTTTTGTGTTCAGATAGAACAGTAATCGGACTTATTTGCAAAACGTGCGTGTACTATACTGTAATCGTTCAGTCTAAAAAAAATTACATAGTTGCTTCCAGACAAAAATAAGAAAAAAAGAAACAAAACAAGTGAAAAGTTTAAAAAAAGGAGAACTTGTACTGACAGGGAGATGTGTTATGCTCTTTTGACACGTAAAAGGACAAATTTTATGCATTAATTAACAATAGTTGTTAGAAAAATCCGACAGGGAAAAGGCTAAAGATAGTTCGACTGTATTCTTAATCCGGAAAGAATGTTGTTCTGCAGTTCCAAAGGGGAAACTTGTCGAAATGCTTAGATCTTCGGAAAAGCTTCGATTTTCAGTCTAGATGATTGGTGGAGTCCTTAAATTTTAATAGTTTGTTCATCCTTTTTTTCAGCTTAACAAAGCCTACAGCTCCTTGACATTTTTTATGCATGGCATGAATAAGTTCTTATGGCATAAATGAGTCTCTCTTCGACGCTCGACCTTAATTATATTTGAGGTCTTCAAGTTTTAGCTGTGGCTAGCTTATTGGTATTCTTGAATAGTTTCTACGTTAAGCGTATATGTGTTTTGTGTGTCTTTATATGTGTGTGCATATATATGAGTGTGCATGTATTAGTGTACGTATATTCATATACACACACACACACACACACACACATATATATATATATATATATATATAATATGTGACAATTAGTTGGTTGTCATAATAAAACTCAGAGTTTCGGATACAGGAGATGAAGTCCGCTCCGGTATCTCATAGCGTTTTGTCTAAATAACTGATGAGATGCCAGAGCGGACTTCATCTCCGGTATCCGAGTTTTATTATGACAACCAACTAATCGTCACATATATATTTATAGATAAATTCCTCTATTTCACATAATATCGAGGTCTCATTCATTCTTTTGTTGTCATATTATTATTATGAATATATATATAGAGAGAGAGTTAGATGGTAAATGTTTTTATTTTTCATTCCATTCGAAGTTTTATCCCTAAATAGTGGTATGGAATTTAACTGTTCTTTCTTGCGTGCAGGAATCTATAGAATTGATGCGTCTTACGTGTTTAAATGCACACTGTATTTATATGTATATATTGATAAAACTCAGAGAGAAAGGGGGAGAGAAAAAGTGCAAACATCCAATATATAATAATGTCAATGCAAAACGACAAAGTGTTTCATTATTTTTGGCTCAAACCAATATATTGACAAAAATCCCAGAATATTGCAGCAGGAAAGAATTATTTTGCATCAAAATATGTCATACGCAACGCAAAAACATCAGTTGTTGAGACTAACGGAAAATAGTGAAGAAACTCAAAAGTTGAGTAATTGGTATTACGTTAAAAAGCATAAATCAAAACTGTATACACATACACATCAACAGTTTCATAAATTATGATAGTAGCGGAGAGTTAAGTCAGGCAAATTTTAATCCGATTATGGCGATTTTTAAGAAAGTAGAATATCATTCAGCAAAATCTTGTTGATTGATGCAAGAAGCAAAACAAAAACGCAGCATAAAAAATTCTGTTATCCAGTATAGTTCAGCAAGAAGTGTTGATGCTAATAAAAACTGTTTATAGCAAAGTTATGCCTCAAAACAATATGTAGGGAACTTGGAAATATATGTTAAATATCATGAATAAAATGAGTGAAGAACATACTCCTAACTGCAATATACTATGCAGGCAAGAACGAAATCATTGTTTTTTTTTTAATATATGCTCCACTCTATGCATACACACACACACACACACACACACACACACACACA
>NC_068988.1:48997679-48998056 GCF_001194135.2 Octopus bimaculoides
TATATATATATATATATATATAATTTACAGACATAAATACCTTCACGTACCTATATGCAAGTGTATGTAGTCATACTCTTATAGGTATAGTTTAATACCTAAATACAATTAAATATCCTATAATGTAATAACGATAGATTCTTCAATTGAATTTCAGTTAAACTTTGCTTATACGGTTCATAAATGTATTTTAAACTCATTAACCTACATTCACAGTATTCATTAGAGCCAGGCATAATTGAATCAAGATGGCTGAAAAGATAGAAACTTTGGCAATTGTATATGTGTGTGTACATAGGTAGATACATATATACATTACATACATCGACATATAAATATTACGGATATATACACATATCTATATGCATATACATATA
>NC_068988.1:48998066-48998544 GCF_001194135.2 Octopus bimaculoides
TACGTACATACATGTATATATCATATCTATGTATATATACGTGTATATCTAAATATGTGTGTGTGTGTGTGTGTGTGTGTGTGTGTGTGTGTGTGTGTGCGCGTGTAATGCATAGTGAAATACGTAGTGTTGTCAAATTTAAGTTTACCTTATATGAACGATTATAGACGAGAATGCTTGAGTCTGCTGATCTGGATTATCCATGAAAGAGCGTGTTTAACACTCCTTTATCGATTACGTATTTACTTAGACATAGAAACACCTATATTCAGCTTTTACCCATTAGGCAGCGAATATGTTACTTTTATCCGCCAGAAAAGTCATTATATAATATACATAGCCTTATCTTTCGTCGGATACATTTTATAAGGTGGCCGGGTACATCGGTGTATTAGAAACTGAATTTTCTTGTAATATGTAAGCTCTACGGAATGACAGCAGGACTCATTCTGAAATATTATAAAACCCAGGACATAGC
>NC_068988.1:48998554-49000982 GCF_001194135.2 Octopus bimaculoides
GTAATATGTAAGCTCTACGGAATGACAGCAGGACTCATTCTGAAATATTATAAAACCCAGGACATAGCTTCCTACCTCACTGGTTTTAAAAATTAACACTGAAGTCTATCTCAAATCATACGCTTCTGTCTGAAGCAGATGACGCACGGACTAATAATGTCTTTCTGAAAAACTATCTGATAGAAAGATGATTTTAATCGCAGGTTTCCTCGACCAGGATCGAACTGAAAAAAAAAATAGCGAAAGAAAAAAAAAATGGGGGAGCAAACAACCATATTAAAAATTAAAATCGTGTCATTGTTAAGTAATTTCAAATTGTCACATCAAGCTTCCACATCAGTCTGGTTTTTGACAACAAGCAGGATGGAAACTGTTCCTCCTTTCCATAAAGCTATATGTTAGTTGGTAACTTAGCATATTCCCAGTGACCTATAGACCTAGTATAATTGCTGTATAGAGTACAATAAGATTATGAAAAAGGTATTCTTTCTTTCAATAGTAGCTTACTTCGAATTTCGTAACAGAAGCGGTGTTAAAACAAATTCTTATGATACAGTTACAAAAGATAGTCACTGAAATAATCATTGATTTATACACAGCGACATTTGTTGCACTATTTTTTTTTTTTTTTTTTTGCAGATGCAAGCTTGTCACGAAATCTATATCTATCCATTATATGCAGCTGAAACAGTATTAGATGAAAATAGTCAGTTGTGCCTTATACTCGAAATACATCGTGAAAGTCAAATTTATGGTTTTAAAAGAGATATCAGAACGAGTAACATAGTAAATTTGCCCTTCACGATGTATATACATTTAGCATGCTAGAAAGATTTCTCCCCCACCTCTCTCTCACTCTCTCTCTCTGTCTCCCCTCTCTGTCTCTCGCTCACTCCCTCTCTCTTACTCTGTATATATATATGTGTATATATATATATATATATATATATATATATATATATATCCAATGATTTCAAAATATGCCTTCTTTATGCAGACAACCAGTTTTCTTAATCATTTCTACCATGATTGTCGCAGTAGAAGTTGGAAATACATTATAAATCACAACTCGGTATTGCATGGTTTGATTATCAATCTGCAAACAAGAAGTACAGTGAACGAGCCAACGAAACTTCATCTGCATGGTCACTGAACCTGATGGAAACAGAAGGTAAATCTACCAGACATAGACACAACACTCGGAAATCCTACTCGTAATCCTGCGAAACATCAGACATGTGACAGCTAAAGAGAAGTAATGCTGCACCAAGAATTGTTTGATACTAAATTTCAGTTGATTAAACTAGGCACGAGAATCAAACCTACGGCCTGATAATCGCGAGCTCAACA
Organism: Octopus bimaculoides; assembly: GCF_001194135.2. Lineage (NCBI taxonomy): Eukaryota > Metazoa > Mollusca > Cephalopoda > Octopoda > Octopodidae > Octopus > Octopus bimaculoides. The sequence continues at coordinate 48,999,905 of NC_068988.1, forward strand.
CCTTAACTATTAAACCACAATTCTTCAGTGTCATTCAACCACTTTATATGATGGATATAATGGCTGATATATTCCTCCATATAGAACCAAAGATGGCGGTTGGGTTTCGGAGTATGATGTCGACAAATCTGCTTAATTAGATTTGACCTCGAACTAAATAACAAGTGTACTTTTGCTGAAGTGCACACAGCAGAGCTTCTGACCAGACTAAATCGGAATAAATCGAGAGGGGTGTGTGTGAGTATGAGTGTGTATGTGATCAATGACAGGTTTCCCAGCAATTGATTGGTTAATTATGTATGGTAGGTCAACAGAAGCAGAAATCAAAAAGATAATTTCACACCAGCAACAACAACAACAACAACTACTGCTACTACTCCTTTTGCTGCTGCTGATACTGCTACTACTATAATTATTTTACTACTACTACTACTACTACTACTACTACTACTACTACTACTACTACTACTACTACTACTACCAACAACAATAATAAAAATCATAAAAGTAGTAGTAGTAGTAGTAGTAGTAGTAGTAGTAGTAGTAGTAGTAGTAGTAAACATCAACGCCATCATCATTAGTACTACAACTACTACTACAACCACCACTACTGCTACGCAAAGCGCCACCACCACCACCACTACAACTTCCACTAGTTACTATTGTAACCGCCGCTTCTGTTGTTGATGTTGCTGCTGCAGACCTGCCTCTCAACTTGACAGAAGTCACAAACAACTATGAAAGAAAACAAAATAAACGAAGTAGTGTAGTTATAAACCAGATTCAGTCAAGCATAAACTATAACTTACTTCACAAAACATTGGAAGATTGCTCCAGAATAGACAGCGAGTAAATAAATTTATGAATAAATAACTAAATACATAAATACTTATAATATGTATGCGGTAAATTCCACTGATGTGAAACTTTGAGCGATGCGGAGGATCAGAGCAGGATTCGAATGAATAAGTGAGTATATCAGTGAGGGGTAGGTGTATGTGTATTTATGTATGTATGTATGTATGTAGGTGTCTGCATTTGTATGTGCGGTCGAGTGCATATATATATGTATATATAT
>NC_068988.1:49001940-49002668 GCF_001194135.2 Octopus bimaculoides
TATATATATATATATATATATATATACATACACATATGCATACATAGGCTCATATATAAAAATGTATATCTCTCTATCTGGATACACTCCCAGAGGAAATTAAAGAAAATAATCTACAGCTATGTCCTTTCAGTCTGATTGCATCCACTTGATGTTGTTACAGTCCTCACATAAAACATATCGATCCGAATAGAGAGGTACGTGTAGGCTAGGCGGGTAAGGCGATATTGGGCTTTTGTTGTTTTATTGTGTCTTTTATATATATATATATATATATATTTTGTTGCAGTTAGTTTTTGGTGTTGACATTGTTGTTCTGATGCCATGGTTGAACAGTGTTAGCTATCCCTGTATACATTCATATACACAAATATCAGATCGGCGTCAGTCACTCAATGATCATAAAATTAAATGAGTTGGATGTTGGGGTATAAATGTCTGCGTATATGTGTCTGCGTTAATCTATCTCGATGTTGAGTCAAGGTGTTTCTCTGTATGCCTAAATACACACACACACATACACACACACATATACATGCATACATACATGCACATTCATGTTGTTGCTTGATTATTTAAATATTTCTATTGGTGAGTCTCTATGTGTTAAGTGATTTGTATGAATGATGAATGTGATTGCATTTGTGTATATCAAGTATGTCATGTACGTATTATATGCATATACATATATATATATATATATATATATATATATATATATATATATA
>NC_068988.1:49003612-49007070 GCF_001194135.2 Octopus bimaculoides
TATATATATATTTGTGTGTGTGTGTGTGTGTGTGTGTGTGCGTGTATCTATGTGTGTGTACATTTGTTTCTGTGGTTGTCCACACCATCACTGTTTGACAACCAGTGCTGCTGTGTTTACGTCCTCGTAACATAGCGGTTCGGCAAGCAAAGGAATTCAATAGAATAAGTACAAGACTTAATATATAAAATCCTGGGCTCGACTTATTTATTTAAAACCACTTCAAGGAGGTGCTCTAGTATGGTCTCAGTCAAATGATTCAAACATGTAAAAGGATAAACTAACATGTATGTATGTATGTATGTATGTATGTATGTGTCAGAGATCAAAGCCACGTGAAACCTTGAATAAAAAAAATGCATATAGATTGATATTTAACACATTTATGTACACTAGGACCTTTCTCTGTTTCTTCCCCTTGTTTAAACAGGTTTAAAAGCATGTTGGGAAATCTGATCGTGGATCGCATGTATTTCTGTATTATTATGCATCATCCATGAATACCGGATTCGTAGTTCACTGTCCTACCAATAGTTCTGTTTCAGTGGATATGTTTCTTTTCTAGACTTCTCCGCAGAACAAGTTCTATCAATGTTCGAATGTACACTTATATGTTAAGCCAATGTATATACATTTATATCATTGAAGAACGATAAAGAACCAGAAACACTGCATCTGGGAATCCGATAGGAGGCACCCTAGGTATTAGAAGTTGAAATATTTCACAGACATATTTCAACTAACTAAAAGCTCGCATGTGTGTGTGTGTGTGTGTGTGTGTGTGTGTGTGTGTGTACATACATAGGTACGCATATAATTTTAAATGTTAAAAGAGGCGAATTAGCATCGTCTGGTGTGGCTCACTTTATTCGTTCTAACACTTTCCACTTTGAGTTCAAATATCACCGCCGTTAACCTTGAATTTCTTCCTTTAGTGCATGATAAAACATGCAGGAAACTATGTTAGATGACTGGCTCCAATGATACCGCATCTGATGAGATGATTTCCAATATCTGTACTGGTCATGCGCCGTACCACAACTCTTGCTACAATGCAGGTTACTAGCTCTATCAGGTAAAATATAAATAAACTTTCCATTTGGGAAGTGAGTGATTGTGACCATGATCAATTGCTTTCCTTTTTTGCCATGAAACTTACTCAAAAATTCTGTATAGCTTCGCTCATATTGTTTTAATTACATATACGTCCTATACTGAATTATGAATACTTATACATCTTTGCTTCTATGTACGAACTACGTCTTTTCCTTGCCTCATGGGTTTAATCTTCGCATGTGCACATAAAAGGATATAGATACCACTCGTTTCTAGGTATTTTAGATTTCTATTAGGGTAAGAATAGTGAAATTTTACCTACAGAGAGACTAACCGCATTTGCCAAGTTAGTCAGTACATTAACAAAACAAAAAAAGAAAATGTAATCACTATATTAATTTATAATACACTATGTAACACTTATTGTTATTGCTTTTATTATTATTATCGTTACCATTACTATTTCAGACCTTGAATAATAATACTAATAATAATAATAATAATAATAATAATAATAATAATAATAATAATAATAATAATAATAGTACTCATCATCATCATCATCATCATCATCATTGCCATCGTCTTCGTCGCCATCATCATCGGCCTCGTCTTCGTCAATATTATTGTCATCTTCCTTTGATATGGCTTTTTGCAACAATTTCTGCCGGCTGTCGTCCACGCACTAGTGCAGGTATTGTTATATAATGGCCATTTCACAGCACAATGTAGCTTTTAAAGCGCACAAAATAATTTTAGAATCAGTGTATAGAAATATAAATAATTAGGTATGAAAAATGTAGAATTAATATTACAAAGATAAGATTTACGAAAAATGTGAGCCATACTGTTAGGAACGACTGCTTTTTCAATCTCGTAAATTTTGAATTTACCAGAAATCTTTCCATGAAACTCATTTAAAGTCTCTTTTATGATTCTAAGTGTACCAATTGCGACTAGTGTTATCGATGTCTTCAGTTGCTAGATTCTGTTAATCTCAATTTCTATTTCCTTGTAATTTGAAAGTTTGTCTGCAAGTTTGTCCTGGCACTATTGTTGGCACTCCGTCGCTTACGTAATCGAAGGTTCCAGTTGATCCGTGAAATTAACGTGCAAGTGGCTGAGCACTCCAAAGACACGAGTACCATTAACGGAGTTCTCGGGGAAATTCAGCGTGAGACAGTGTGACAAGTCTGACCCTTTGAATTACAGGCACAATAAAAGCAGGAAGTGAGAGTGAGAGAAAGTTGTGGTGAATGAGTACAGCAGGGTTCGCCACCATCCCCTGCCGGAGCTTCGTGGAGATTTAGGTGTTTTCGCTCAATAAACCGTCTGGGAATCGAAACCGTGATCCTATGACCGCGAGTCCGCTGCCCTAACCACTGGGCCATTGCGCCTCCCATAGTCCTGGCAGATACGTTTTTATTAAATAGTATAATCGTATCCAAAAGCAGGATGCTTTGCCTTTTAAACCATTCACGATAATATCAGTTTGATTGCCGTTTATAGTAAAGTTTGTATAGACTGTTAAATCCCATAACAATGTTGCGTCTTTTTCCCCCGAATACCTGTACAGAACAGTGTTCATACAAGTTCTTGGCATGCTCTGTCCCATAATGATATGGTTTCAAGTAAATGTTTTGCCCAACTCAATCGTGCCGAGATTATATTCTCTTGGAGCCAGTGTTGAACGCCCTAAAACTATATGATCTTTTGGTTCGACTTCTTCGTCACAGATTCTGTATTTTAAGCCCACTTTATTTTTGTGGAAATTTTGCTTGGAATTTCTTGTAAATAAGCTCTTATCTCATCCGACAAGAATGAACAACTCAGTTAGAGATTTAACCTTGAGCTCCGCAGCAACGGATGGGTTTGTGGTTGGTTAACATGTGTTCAGAGTGTGAAGTGTGTATTGGCTGGGTAATTTTGTTTTTGTCTATCTTTCAGGGCCTCTGTATTTATAGTAGCTTAAAGTCATACCAAAGACATGCTTGTATACATGCCTACACACACACATACATACATACATACATACAATGGCGATCAGCGACGAGTCGCATTTTTGGCGTGAGGGACTATTTATTGAGAATACGATGAGTATTATCCCTGACTCAATGTCACAAATATCAACCTTGCTAAATAACTGGCTAATCTCCGGGTACATCGACTGAAGAAGCCTTTTATTCAACACTGTAGTGATTTTCGCCTGAAATTTGAATCTACCACCCGACAAAATACTACAAACAGCATGGCTGGACATATGAACATCATCAACAGCAACAACAACAACAGCAACATACCTACAGAACGAAAAGAGAACATCGCAAAAGGTAAACAAACTTTTTCTAAGTGTAGTTACAGAAGAAATCGTAACTACACAACACATTTTTATTGGACATATG
>NC_068988.1:49007801-49012349 GCF_001194135.2 Octopus bimaculoides
AGGGGCTACTCTACCAAAATAAACCGAAGGCCGAAAGAGATTATATTAAGAGCAATCGACGACATAGGAAGAGATTATCTACAACTATGTAATGAACCCTCGTTCTGGCAGATTAACGTTTGTATATATGCATTGGCTGTTGCTACGAAACAATATATGAACGACACACACACTATAAATAAACATAACACGAATGAACATAAAAACATAACTGAGAGAACTGTGCCAGCATGCGTTCTGAAAACAGAGAAGAGAATCACATGGTTACGGAATACCATCAGTCACGTGACAATGCTTATCGCCTGCAAAGAAACAGGCTACTATACGTCCCACCAGCAGAGATTAAAGAAAAGGATAGATGATGTTAATAAAAGTTCCAATGAAGGAGCCTTGAATCTGTTAGAGTCCGGCTCTTTCTCTATGGACAAGAAATACAGAAATGAAACTGATTGATAACATACATACAAACATACATACATGCATACATGCATACGTATTATGTATTCATCGACAGTTCGACCAACACACCAACTCAACAACATATTTACAAACACCGGGAACTCTCTCAACGCAAAAGGTCTTGCTTTGTTAGTGACCGGCTTGAACTCTTTCATGAACTTCAATTAAACTCAAATAAAAAAACATACATATATATATATACATACATACAAATATATATACGTACGTGCATACATGCATACACACATGCATGCATACATACATACATACATACATACATACATACATACATACATACATATGATACATTGAAACAGCTACTAGTCTAGTTTGGTTAATATTTTAGTTGACAAAATGAATGGAAATGAGCGCCATGTGCGTTGGCGGAGAACACTGGCTAGATTGATTTTCATTGAACAATAGCAGTAAGATGAAACTTTCCCCTCCCTAAGCACTACGAATAAGAAGTTTTACTACAAATAACTGGATGAGTGTACTCTCAGGTCCGAACACTTCTCATCTCAAAAATTCTAGGAAAACTATACCGTAATGACATGGAAGAGTAAAGGGCCGCTATTATAAAACTGCCTCCCAAAATGCGTATAAAACTTGACTAAACTGTTCATTAGATTTATAACTGGAAACTGAATGCATTTCTCACTAGCATAATGAATGAAAATATTCAAAAACCGTACAGCTAATGCAAGGATGACTTGAGAGATTCGTTTGTGTACAAGCAAAATTTTCCAGCAAAAATGAAAATCTCAATAAAGAGACTGAGGCGCTAGACTTACAAGGTGGCACAAATGGCATTGAACAAACATTTTGAACGTGTTGCTCCAGTCTGGCATTTACTATGATATCTAAAATGCGTTGAAGGACGAAAACACAAAGAATTTATCAGACTTTCAAATGTCTTACTTTTGCTATTTCAACCGACATAAAGTAAACAAGCAGAATATAAAGTATCTGCATACATGTATGTAAACAAGTAGGATAAAATGAATGTTTGAAAAACATGTGTAAAAAAGCAGCATATTATGTTTCTGTACAGACACTTGTAAACAGGCAGAATATAAATTGTTTCCATGCAGATACTTTTGTTTCCTTTCGCATTTTTAAGAATTTCTGTTAAAAATTTATATTTCGGGAAAAATGACATTTTACATGCATATAATCCAACTCAATTTTCTTTTACTTGTCTTTAAAATAACAAAAAATTAATACGTTCATTGTTTTTCTTAAATTTCAGGTAGTAAAATAAATATAATTTCAGGAAGAAATTTTTTATCAGAATATTGTGATATTGTGCAAAGACGCATGAACTCACATATTTGTGGTTGTATGTGAGTACGAGTGTTTGTGTACTTATGTGGAGTGTTTCTCTGTGTGCATATTTGTAGCTGTCTCTTTTTGCGAAATGTCGTTATGGACTAACTGAAGACAATACACTAAAATATAAAATATATTATGTATTTCATCTCGAGACATTTTACATTTCATTACACAAACTTTTATGCCTGTAGTCAATTCCCAGACGATATTACATGATAGTGGGAAATCCATATCGGTCGTAGGATACCAAATGAAAAGAACCATGTATTAACGGATTTTTGGTTAGTTCTATTCCATTTTTTCAGATGGTAATGTGTTGATGTATATCTCGCAGATTAATCTGGTTCGAATGTTTCACTGTAATTACATGGATAGGAATAATATTCGAGTCGATACTTCGACACTGATTTGGTATCACTCTTTAGAATATATGCTGTTTCATTTTATGTCTCGAATATATGTGTATATATAAATGTTGTCTTCGAATTTCAATTACTTGAAATCTTCCTGAAAGAAAGGAGACAAATTCTAAGAGAAGTACACAGTTACATCATTGTAATGTAGATAACAAAAGCAATGATGTCACATGTTAAATTTCAGAAAAGTCTTGCCTATTTTTACTGTTGTGCTTATAGATTGTCTTTCTAATGTGTGTGCTTGATGGTTAATTTATATTTCGCAAATACCTAGCTTTTCTAGGTTGCCTATTACGCATTAAATAACAAAAACAAGTTCACTAATTATTCGTATGCACAGGCAAGGCTGTGTGGTAAGAAGCTTGCTTTTCAACCACGAGGTTCAGGTTCAGTCCCTTTGAATGGTACCTTCTACTATAGGCTCGGACCAACCAAAACCTTGTGAGTGTACTTGGTACATGGAAACTAGAAGAAGCCCGTCGTATATACATGTGTGTGTGTGTGTGTGTGTGTATGTGTGTGCGTGTATTTATGTGTGTGTGTATCACCTAAAGCTTAACAACCACTATTTGTTTTTTATGTCTTTGTAACTTAGAGATTCGTTAAAAGAGACCGACTGAATAAGTATGGGCCCAATTCATTCGACTAAAAATTCTTCAAGGTGATCTCCCAGCACCGCCTCAGACTTATGACTGAAGCAAGTGAAAGATAAATGTGAATTTTTAATATGGTTACACAATCTGAAGGATTCGAAGCAGTTGTCCGTAGTCATATTCTTTGTGATTCTCGAAAAGATGTTTACACCACTCCTTTACGATGTCCTTTATGACGGTGCATTCGTTGTGCACATTCGCACGTACTCACTCACATAAACAATTATATCCAGCCTGTTACTTTTGCATTTGGTAGACGTTTTGATAGGAATGTTCCACCAGTATTCTGAATATTGATATTTATGATGGCCTTCGACGACAGAGAATTTTCTATGTTTATCTTATTTCGAGAATGTTCTTTCTTTTATCTTTTTGTTTTGGATGGCCTTGTCTTTTGCCTTAGCGACAATGTCATGTCGCATTCAGATGTGGCACATTTGGGCAGCTGCTGATTGCATGAGTGATGTCTTCCATAATCGATATTTTAGGCTTTATTTGGGGTATCTAAGGCCTTCAATCCCACTTTAGTTCAGCACGTACTTTGTAGCAAGCTTCTGCTCCTGCATGCAAACACATAAACTTAGGAGTGTGAAGTCTCTAGTCCAAGAAAAGCTGCACTTCATGTGGATTTTAGTTTCATCTTGAAGTCGTGGAGAATAATAACCATGCTTAGCTTCCTTTTTTTTTACGCTGAGCTTTCCAGACCCAGGACATTTTTTAAGTACATTAGACCAGCTGTTTTAGGGTTCGTCACGCAGAATGCTTCCTGAATATTTCACTGCAGACTCGTGTGATATTGTCTCATTCGTGTTTTAGTCTTAGGTTTATATATTTATTTGCTATGTTGTTGTATATCAGGTGCCACCAGAGATATTCTATATGACATCGAAATACTGTCCGTCCCGAACTCAGACCCCTGCCTCATTCGTCTCTTCTTAGGTGGAAACACTCGATATCACAGTTTCTATGGAATTTTCGATTTGAAGACAGGATTTTGCAGTATTTCATGCCTACGGAAGAGATTTCCTGAACAGACTAGGGGTGAGTCCTAAACATTATCATTAGCATTGGTACTGCAAATATATTGTAGAATATTGACTTTTTTGTAAGAGGAGAGCATTGAGTGCTATTGTGGAGGCGCAATGGCCCAGTGGTTAGGGCAGCGGACTCGCGGTCATAGGATCGTGGTTTCGATTCCCAGACTGGGCGTTGTAAGTGTTTATTGAGCAAAATCACCTAAAGCTCCACGAGGCTCCGGCAGGGGATGGTGGTGAACTCTTCCACCACAACTTTCTCTCACTCTTTCTTCCTGTTTCTTTTGTACATGTATTTCAAAGGGCCAGCCTTGTCACACTGTGTCACGTTGAATATCCCCGAGAACTACGCTAAGGGTACACGTGTCTGTGGAGTGCTCAGCCACTTGGACGTTAATTTCACGAGCAGGCTGTTCCGTTGATTGGATCAACTGGAACCCTCGACGTTGTAAGCGACGGAGTGCCAACAACAACAACGAGTGCTATATGTTTTTAAAGTCTGGTGTAATTTTCTCGGGCCACTCAATCTTTGTTAATCGGCTTCAGCATCTTCGTATGATATATTTTCATCAATGACTGACGTATTAGTAACATTATTTGTGTGTAACAGAGAAAGACCGTTGATGCATAGCTTCTGGATTTGGGGAGATT
>NC_068988.1:49012497-49013010 GCF_001194135.2 Octopus bimaculoides
ATATGCATTTATATATGTACACATACACACACACACATGCATAAATATAATATACATATTGAGAGAGATATGTATGTATGTATGTATTGAAAATATGTTTTCACTTAAATATTGAGAATTATGTCTCCGAAAGAGCCTTCTTAGCTGCTCGTCTCTTCCACTTTTCTCGCATGCTTTAAACTCACCACTTAAGATCCTGTCTCCCACCAGCTGTTAGCTAAGCCAGCTTGTTTTCCATCCATCTATATTAACGATCATTACGAAGGTTTTAAAACGCAAGTTTTGTTGCATATATCTATAATGCATTGTTCCATGTTTGTTTCCTTTAGTTTTGCATTCTTTACTCTGTCGTCATTCATTCCTACTTTCATTCATATTTCATCATTTTCATAATCTAAATCGCTTTTCTGAATAGCGAAATGGGTGACTATTTTGCAAGTTTCGATCACATCGAATACATAAACAGATTTCTTGCACAAACGCACGATATATTTATATATATATATATATATA
>NC_068988.1:49013948-49020023 GCF_001194135.2 Octopus bimaculoides
GTGTGTGTGTGTGTGTGTGTGTGTGTGTGTGCTGGCAAATGTTTATATATACATGCATACGTATACAATTACATAAATATCCACGTACAAAACCACGCACTCATACTCTTAGACTCACACACATACACATACAAACACTCACAAAGGAAAGGAGGTAGAGAAACAATATTTTGACCTCCACCTACTAATGAATAAAACAAGACAAAATTGTGGTCTTCATTATTCATATATTACCAGTGAATGGTAAACAATTTCGTTTTCTTTTTTTCACTATTACCTTACTTGTTTCGTATATTTTATTTTTTTATAGTAGTATATCCGAAGATTTGTATATGATGTTGGGAATATATAGTTCGTCTTAGTTCCAATTCGATGCAAGCATCAGTTACAGCCCACAGACGATCTTGTGACATGTTTGTCCAGTAACAGTTCCTTCTTGAGTATGTAGAGGTGATTGGAAACCTAAACTGCAAGATAACCGGTCAGACACCATGGGTGAACCACTACAAGTTCTTGTGATCTATTTATCATGCAACTAATCAGCGTGAAGTTGTAACATAATGTTGTTTTCTAGAATATTCTTCTTGTACTTTATAACAGACTATTTTTAGAGCTTCTTAATCGCACAATGTTGATGGCAGCTGAGCGATATATGCCTGTATTCTTGCCACTCCAACTTTTCCAGACACCAGCGCAGTCATCTCCAGGTTCTCAGACAATGCCATTCTAAACATTCACATAATGTCTCATTAGTAACTTCAACAGGCACGGCGCGGATTTTCTCTCTCCCCCAGCACGTAATTATGAATTTAATTAATTGTAAATTCCCCAAAACAATACATTTGTGTCAGACAGCAAATATTTCAGTTAAATGTTCGCAGGTTTTGTTTCAGTTATTATTCACACAGTCAACGAATTATAATCTTCATTTACCAACTACCATTGTACCAGCCAAGCAACAGCTGCGGCAAATATAAGCTTACTAGACGAAATATTACTTCATAAGAAAATCCAGGAGTGTCGCACAATGATTTGGAATAATATTTTACAACTGTTAGGTTTACATTTAATCCATGTCTTCAAGTCATAGTTCTCCAAAGCTGTAACAGTTTTTCTTTTTATGTCAATGCATTTAAAATTTTTTGCTATATACATTAGAATTGTAAATGTCCGGAAACGATACGCACCTTCTGACCGAAAAACTTTATGATATAGACAGGTTTTGTCATAAGAATGAAAAAGTCTCAAATTTTTTTTATCTTTTGTAGCTTCGAACTTTGTTAGACGAATTGTGACAGAATAAAGAATTGAAAATAAAAGGAAAAAAAAAGGAAAGAAAAAAGAAAATAGTTCGGAAATAACGATTTTTCACGTGTCAGGATCCTTTGTCTGGCTTTCATGATTTGACTGGTTCTCAATAAAAATATTTTGCTTTCTCTCGTTTGCTTGTAGTTAAATTTCAATTCACTTTATCTTAGCGACATGTTTCGATTCTGTCAGTGGATTCTGTCAAATTGATCTTACAGTTTCTGCAGATTTGAAAAATTGTAAAAAGAACTGTCATAGCTGCCCTCTTCAACATCAGCGTTTCGTACTAACCTATAACAACATGCTGCATATATTAATAGAAGCAAAAATGTTGAGCTAGTTGAATGACGTAAGTATTGATTTCAAAGAGGACATTTGTTAAATAGCCCCTGATACTATATTGCTAGTCTTTGACTGCAGAGTCAATTTTATATCATTGAGATGTTACAGACATGGTTTCACACTATCCATCCCAGCTAACTACCGCGAAGGTGGCACATATTGCCTTGATTGGCAATCAGTATATTTCATTAAATTTGCAGCGTTTTCGAAATATAGGACGAGATATAAGAACTGTCAAAATTTCTCAAAATAGGTACCTAACAGAAATTGACGGAAAATTATCCCCTGAGGGCTCGTGAGAAGCGTATTCTTCAAAAATATAGATGTCTGGGATGTCCATATTCGGGAATTTAGCTCCGAATATAAAGTTTGGCATAATTTGGTTAAATTGACTCTTGGAGAGTGGTTGAGGGCTCATTGGGAGCGTATTGATAAAGCTATTTTAGAAATTTATACGTGTTCCAAATTTTGGGGTCTGGGGCCGAATTTCCATATTTGAGTATTTTTGTCTAAGATGAAAAATTGCCATCGGTTGTGTGAAAAAAGTTTGCAAGATAGTTGAGACATCTTTAGATAACAGTCCTGGAAATTTACGAAACTTGGGAACTTTTGGAAATCTTGGTCTTGGGGATGAATTTCCAAATTTGCACATTTCAAGAGCAAAACACAAAAATTGGTATAAGTTGAGTCAAATAGCGATTGGAAGGTGGTTGAGAGCTCCTGATAAGCGTATTGATAAAAAAAAACATGGACATTATTGGGCTCATTGGAAGCATTGGTCTGGACCGAAATCACCATCCTTTTTTGAGTTTTGAGCCAAAAACATTTAAATGGGTATACTTTAGATTAAAATGAAAAACATATACGATTTACCACAAAGATGCTTGCATGAACATATACCACCATCTCGTGAAACAAGTAATCATCAAATGTTACAGCAGTAGTAGCCATATTTTTGTTCTTACAGTAACAAAATGGCCATATACATCACATTGACTGCAAAAGGGTTGTGCCTTCATTTTCACGTCAATAATCAATGGATGAGAAACAGTCCACATCCTCTTCAGTGTATCGACGTGGGTTGTCATTTGAGAATTTTTCTACAACCTTCTATTCCACTTACCTCAAAGTTCCTAAGTCCTTCACCATCGTTTAACTCAATTCCCAGGAATGACCTAGAATTCTATGTAACACTGGTATGATACTTATGGAGGATTCAGCAATATGTTGATTGAGGACTTGAGGAAAATTTTCAGAAAGAAAATTGTAAGCATTTAAGAAAATGTTCTTGCACTTTTCTGCATCAACTTACTTCTTGGAGTGAACATTCGCAAAATCACAGATAGAGAATGACCATAGCATAAGATCAATAATAATTAAGAAACATTGCTCAAACAGTAGCAACTTTTCTGACATTATAATTTGAGCTTCAGGTGAATTTTAAGCACCTAAATTTCCATCTTCCTTAGAATACCTAGTAATAAATTTGAAGCTTGTTTTATTTCATAATTAGCCCCTGAGATTTTTCCAGGGTGAGCTCATCTGGAAGATTACTAAATATACTTTAAGACATATATATGGTTTATATATAATGCATGAAGTGTACAAAGAGATTTGAATCCGTTCACACGCATAGAGATCATTGAAAAACAGGCAAAATTTATGGATTTTTTCCACACACATTTGATTCGAGTTATAAGAATAACCAAAAGTCTGAGGCTGTTTTAAATGATTTTCCATCATTTCATACTCTTACGAAAACTTAGCACGTTATTTTTAGATTTAGGAAGAAAATAGAAACGTTGCGTGGTCCTGATAAAATTCACCTCCCGAAATTTTGTTCTCCCCATCTGGATACTGAATGCAAATTTGAAATCTGTTTTTGTAAACTGTCACGTTAGATTTTTTGGCGGGGTTGAGCTCATCTGAAAGCTTGTTAAATGTACTCTAAGTAATATACAGGGTTTCTACGTGGTGCATGAAATGTAAAAGCAGGTTTTGGGGTCGAATCCTAATACACAGTGAGGCATTATTGAAACAAAAAAAGGCAAAATTTATGGATATTTTGGATTCTCCCTTCTTTTTATGCATTCTCCCTTCTTAACGTATATGCATTTATTAGAGCAATTTAGAATGAATGAAGCTTTGCCAAATGTCTAACACTCCGCCCATTGTGTAGCTGCTATAGTATAGCAATCGACTGGATCTGTGACAAACATATTCAATGTTTCGCATTGGTGACAAAATAACAAAAAGATCTTCATAAAGTATTATGCTCTGTATTTCATAAGGGTACCATTCCATTTTTATATCGTTGACCCCTGCTATTTTGTAAAGAAAATACGTGGTTTTAACTCAATGTTTCCTTTGCAATCTCAGAATCTATTTTCACACAGCAGTAATGAAAAGACAGAAATATCTCTTGATACTTACACTCCTAATATATCTTTTAGCGAGAACATATGATAAATGTTGTCTGTGCGACACAACGTATGTGGAATTTTAAGTTGCATCAAATATATATAAATAGTATTTTACCTTTGATCCGTCAAAGACTAGGTGTCTCAAAATGATACTGTAGTAAAGAGGAATATATTCATTTTATGATTCAGCTGACAAATAACATGCTTGCAAACTTTTTTCTTTCCACTGCCTTTCTTTGATCTTCTTGACATAGGTTTAATGTACGAGTTCCCGATTAGGTAAAAGTTCAACCAGCCTAAGGAAGTTTTCATTGTCAGCCTCAACTATAAGATGATAGATAGCATGGAATGCTAACGTTTTTTTCGCACCCAAATAATATCATTAAGACAATATTAGGCCAATAGCGCATCCGTTATACTTTGCTTAAACGAAAAATGTTCCCAGTTTCTCCTACATTGTACTGTTTCATTCGAGCTCTCTCTATATGTAAATCGATTTATACTTATTATTACATTGATTCTTACATATTGTCACACAATTTATTTTCGCAGTTTTTTTCTGCGGTAGACCATCAATTTTCTGTTGTCAAAATTGATGCATTAACCCCGCTTTTCCCAAAGAGTCGACTTAGTAAACAAAAAACGACAAGGCTTCCTGGCATTGCATAGAAGATAATATCTCTTGGATATTTCACCCTTCTTAATCACGTGTTTAAAGATTGCAACTGGTAAAGATTGCTACTCACCATTGCTTAAAAATGTTCTGAACAATAGAATGTCATTCTGACACGAAATTGTCAATGTTCTCTCTATGCCTTTATATTAAATTCCCAATATCAAATCAATTGCGTTGTCATTGATGTTTTTCTTTTTCAGATTGTAACCCCTAAGTTACATCTATTTCCTATATTCGAACAAAAAAAAAAGGCTCTTTCGATAGATTTCATAATATAATGCAATAAGAATTACACAGCACGTGCTTGAGAATAAGGGTTTGAAATAGAAAAAAAAATACGTCAAACGTCAATCAGGGTAATTTTTACATAACTGTCTATCTGAATGTGCATAAATATTTTCATGTTTACAAAGTCAATTAAATAGTGCATCTTACAAAACGTTCATATCTATTCTCAAAGTCAATTGGATATTTTGTGTTGTAAGAAAAATATCTAATCGACATCGAGAAGCGAACGAAATCAGTTTTGTGATGCGTTCGGCTCGGATATGCCTCTTGTTAAGACTCACCGAACGAGAGTAGTTCGAGGTTAGAAAAAGCAATTGAGTGAATAGTTTTAACGTTTTGTATTTGTGCCATCCGTGTGCTATTGGATCGTGAAAGGGACGCAGAAGCAAATAAATTTAACATACGCGTTTCAGTTTGGTGGGGAAATAACCACCACCACTGCATTTCTAATCAATATAACCTGAATCATGTTTTGAAGCCGATAGTAGAGAATTGATTCTGTTCTCTATCTTGCCTGTCCGACTGTAAGTAGACTGGGAAAATCAGCTTTTCATCTGTTTGTCTTGAATAAATCGAACAAAAACTTGTTCTGTTTAAATAGGTAAAAGATGTCTCACGGTATACTAGTCTCTGAGAATCTAGAATTAGTGATTAGGTACAATAAGACTTGCGACAAGACAGTGAAGCGAAAATGTTAGAATTCGAATGGATTAAGTATTTAGAATTTTTACTGAAATGAATTGCTTTGATTAAGATATAGATTTTAGACCTGTGTTAAATATTGGTTCGATTACAGGGCATCCAATTATAAATCTTTGTTATTTTGTGGGTCTGAATATGTTCATGCATATGAATATGTATATGTATATGTGTACTTGTTTCGGTGTGCATACGTGTGTGTGCGCGCACGCGTGTTTACGTGGATGCGTGTAAGTGTGCAGATTTCCTAATGGGCAAACATTTTTTGGATACCTTCTTTTGATAACTGACACATAGATAAATAAAGAGTAAGATATATATATATAGATCGGAAGAGCG
>NC_068988.1:49020085-49020710 GCF_001194135.2 Octopus bimaculoides
TATATATATATATATAGATAGATAGAGAGAGAGAGAGAGAGAGTAAAACTAGTGAGAAAAGGCAAGTGAATGAGTTTACTTGTGTGTGTGTGTTTGTGTGTATGTGTGTGTGTGTGTCTGTGTGTGTGTGTGTTTGTGTGTGTGTGTGTGTGTGTGTACATGTATGTATTCATTAATGAAATCAAATAATTAAAGTACTGAAACGGAATAAAGGCGTTAAAAAATGGACACGTTGGTGGAAGGGAAATGAGCTCGAGGCGAGGGCCAGTAGAGAATTACAGCAATGCTGGTCACATTCCCAAGATAACAATCCATACTCTCAAATGCTTTTAGAAACTCATCTAGTGTTAAATTAACATTGCTTTGTAGCGAAATAACTGATTGATCAGTCCATTTAACCTAATTCATGTCACTGCTAGGGAAAACTTCTTATTGTATCACAACATACTTCTATAATTTACTTTTTCAGAATATTCTCAGGTAGCTAATTACAAAAGGTATGTTACAGAACTCATCAAGTACCTGATAAGTTACAGGGTTTAAGGCCATGAGTAATCTTAGGTGCAAAAATATTGGAAATCATTTGTGCGTGTTTGTATGTGTGTATATATATATATATATATAT
>NC_068988.1:49021153-49026390 GCF_001194135.2 Octopus bimaculoides
TATATATATATATATATATGTATATATATATATATACATACATGTATATATATATGCATGATCATATTTTAAAAGCCCTCCAGTTTAAACGTCTATAGTACAGTCATTTAGATTAATATATATATATAGAATGTAGATAAGTGCCTATATGTATAAGTGTGTAGATACGCATGTGTAGATATACAGACAGACATACTATGTTTTTCCCCATCTTCTTTCATTTGTTTACTTCCTCTTCTAAAAAAAAAACAACTTTTTTTTTACTTTTTAAATCTGTTTATTGACTGAATATTTTGTGAAGAGAATTCAGGAATATTTTGATTGTCTACTGTGTTTGGAACGTCTCCAAGCGTTTTTGTTTATTTTTCCCTTTTCTTTCATGGTTTTTCTTTCTGCCGTTAGTTTTGAACAGTGATATATCTCTAGAGTTGAGATAGGGTAGCACCCCAAGAAGATTTGGCAGCGGAACAAAATATACGTATGAACTAATTCATAAGGTTAAAATCATTTCGATTAATTCAAGATATTCATGGAGTTGTATTGTTTCTTTCTTTTTACTTTTGTTATTACAGTTTTTCTTTTGTTTTCGTTTTGTTTTGCCTTAATTATTTTTTATATACTTTTGTGTTTTATTGTCGGTGTTTGTGTTGGTGAGTTTATATGCTTATTTTCACTCTAGCAAGCGTATGCAATGGATCATTGGTTCCAAGCTTGCAGACTCCACCAATTCCCACCCACCACCATCGTGCAAATATACTAGAATTGCTTAAGAGATGAATTATGAAAGAAGTTATTCCTAATACAAAAAAAATCGAAATTGCTGACTAAGATTTGGCGCCGTAGTCCAATGAGTTAAGATCAGTTTTAGTCATTTCATATTCGTAGGGTAATTAAGTGTATTTATATTTTTGTTGCATGTCAATGTGAGAAGAGAAAAGACAGCATTGTGGATCAAATAGGAGAAAGAGAACTATTATCGTCCCATCAAAAAGCTTATATACTTGAAGCAAAGGAAGACCACTACAGAAGGTCAGAAATGGGTATTCGATCCAAAGAGACATTTATCACTTATCTACTTCATATCGTGAAACACGAAGTGAGATTTAAAAAGCCATATTTTATATTTTAAAATACGAATATTAACTCGTCAATGTTACTTTTATAACATATTACGCACCAGTATCTTTGACTCATTTGTAAAATGAAGGGAAGTACATTGACTGGCATAGAAACACATATATTCTTAGAGTAAACTATCAATACCTAGTGTCGCTTCCTGGTTCTCACATGCAGCATATACGGAAATCGATTAACTAGCACGCAGTGTAACACTCAGAGTCCATTGCATGCTTTTCATACAGGATTAGCAGTTAGAGGTAGAGGACATAAGCTATACGACTATCTATGCAGAGAACATTTCCGTTACGCCTGGTTGCTCTGGCAGAATATAATATTCTACAATATACTGTTTGCCTAACAGACAGAAATAACTACCAGATCACCTAGGGATAATGATGTTACCCCAAATGGAATAGTTCCTTCATCTATGAGTATGTAAACACTTGCTTATGATATACCCTACCACTCACACATCAGCAAATCCAACCATTGTATTACACAAAACTTTGGAAATATTTCTATCATGCCATATATATATGGAATGCAAAATAAATTGCTCAGGTGGGGATGAGGGAGAAGGAAGAAGGAGGAAATCGACACAAAAAATACCATGGGGCTTACATGTGTCCCGATCGGGAAGAATAATGTGTCAAACTCTATTTGCACATTCAAATTCTGAATTCTAGCGTCATGCACAGCGAGCCCCGGCAATACACCGGATATGAGTAAAAAAAGAAATACTTTAAAAGAAATCTAGAAATACATTCCGCAGGATATATCATAAACAATTCATAATTATTTATGAACATATCAATGGCCAAACATGTAATCATAAATTTCATAATAGAAATATGTATAATTATGAATATATCACAATTACAACGAAGAGGGTTGGAAAAACCCCTTACATGTCTAGAAATAGCAGTCAAAACCACTATAAAGTCATTATAAATACTCATATTCTATCTCTTCGCAATAAAGCTGTCAGCGGGCGACATGACATAAAATTCACAACTTAAAAATAAAATGTCAATTCTTTATTGCAATTACGAAGTTAGGAACCTAACGGTTCCACTCTTCTCTTCAGGAGAATATTCCTGTAGATACAAATTATACACACTTCTTTCAGGAAATCTATGATTACATGCTTCGTCATTGATATATTCAAGGGCTGTAACAAGGGCCTGGACACCTTCACTTTGGAAGACAAACATGGGACCCTTCACGAATTGAATCACTACAATAAGTGCACTGAAGTTGGAGTGCTAGAGTTTTAAACTCAATATCTCACCAGAAAACAAGACTCAAATACTTCCGTATTACACCACGTAGTTATATCGAACGATCGATTTATCGATCGACCGATAACTAGACAGATAGATAGATAGATAGATACATACATACATACATACATACATACATACATACATACATACATGCATACATGAACCTACAACCTGATTACTTAGTCTCACTTTGAAGTGTATACGTTTGCAATCCAGGAATAGCAAATGGCAACCCAATATCTGATGCACAGAAGAGACAGAGACGCAGGAAAAACACCAAAATGTGAAACTGATGCTGACTTTGTGAAGTTAACACCGTGGATATCACCCACATCATCAGCAATTGTCTAAAAATGCCATCACGTTATTATCTGTCAATCAGACATGATGTTATAGTCAAGACACTGTATAATGCAATGCGCCGAAAAGATAATCCTGAGTGATAAGAACTCACAATATGGTAGAGGTTATAGACATTCATAATATGCAAAATTACTGGTGGAATGCTCCAGTGAAAACCACAATAATATACAAACATAATAGACCAGACATGGTGATTTGGAGAGAGAAAAGAACCTATATATTGTAGTTGAAAAAGAATAAAAAACCTACTCTGAATTATTGAGAAATTTACAGTTACTTTAGTCGGATTATAATTCTGGTTTATAATTTCAATTATTGGGGCACTGCAATATGTAACAGATTGCATAAGCACCTATCTTTAGAAATTTGGTTTCACAAAACGAGAAATGAGAAATCTATTTCGAAGATTATAGATGCAAGTCATCAATGAAAATGCAAATATTTGTAAACCTTTTCAGTCTATATGCGCATGTTTAGACATGCAAATATATGCATGAAAATGCATATATGAAACAAAACATGCAAATTTGCACATGCACTGAGGCAAAATACTGCTTGCATTCTCACAAACATGCACAAATAACCATTTGATATTGTTCAAATTCCAGTGAAAGAACATTGGATCTCGGTTAGACACTGTCACTTTCGCTAGAGAACTTGAAATATAAGTGAATAAGAAAAATATATACAAACATCGGAAAAGAACTGTCCTGGAATAAAAATATAAAATACCTCTGTTATTGAATACGTACATAAATATCAGCACAAAGAGTACTGGTGGAACATTCCCATCAATGTATCTGTCAAGTGTAAGCATAACAGGCCGGACATTGTTGTTTGGGATAAACAATAAAAATTATGTACCGTCATAGAGGTCAGCTGTTCTGCTGATGTGAATATCCCTTTGAGTATCAAAGAGACAGAAGACAACTATGGACAACTGCTTCGAAATCTCTAGCTTCTATATCCAAGTTACAAATTTACATTTACTTTAATAATAACTGGAACACTTGGTTTTGTAAATAAATCCCTAACCGTCAGTCTGAATAAACTTGGAAGTATAGAAAAAGAAAACAACAAACGGCTGACTCGCACATTACAAATACAATCTGTAAGCGACACAGTATAACTATGCAAGACATCTCTCAGGTTTAAAACGTGACATTGTTTTCGGTAGGAGCTTTGTATCTTTGTTACATTACCAGCTTCAGAGCAAGAGTTTAAATGATTAAAACCAGGAGAAACATTCATGCATGCCTACGTACGTTCGTACGTACATACATACATGCATTGAAATAATGATAGATATAGATAAACAAATAGACAGGGATGATAATCATGGTTAATCGAAACAGTAAACTAACTCGTATAAAGACAAAGACACTTCGTAACGAACAAATTCTTGAGTGATCTTTCAAGATGGCTTTATTGTACCTTTCGTTCTAGTGGGAAAAGCATGTGGATTTCACCTCCAGAAAATTATTTCCAATACACTTCAATTCATCTATTGTCGCTTTTCATTACAGCTCAACATTCTTTATCACTTAATTAGATTATTTCTGGAAAAGTTTGCACAGAGACCTGTTTCAAGGTACTCATAGTTATGCAGAGAGCTGTTCATTATACAATTATTCAATTTACCTACACATTTGTATCAAAACACATACATACAAGCATACATACATAAATAAATATATATACATAATATGTATATTTATACATGTATATCTATATTTGTATATCTATATACATGTATATACATATATAAGTATATATATATATAAATATATATATATATATATATATATATATATATATGCATACATTTGCATGTCCACCACTGTAAGCGTTTGCCTGCGTGTGTTTGTACACGTAGGTATATTAGTGCGCAGCGCTGTATCATAAGAGTTCATTCATGCATCGGTGTTCAGCATTAACATAATGCATATATACATATACATACATGCATATATATACATATATACCTTCGAGTGTGTCTGTATGCACTGATGAATATTAATATGAATATTAATATTTGTTTGCATGAATTAGGTTGTTATATATGCGAATGGTTCTAAAAGCAGGAATGCATTATAGATAACACTATTCGTTCAACTTGAATTTCAGTGATTAAGAAGGAAAGGAGGGACAAATTCTTCAAATAGATATTATTCATATTTAGAAATTACAAATGCTTTCTTTGTGTGTGTGTGCACGAGTAGGTGTATCTGTGTGTGGGTGTATGTGTGCGTGTGTGTGTGTATGTGTGTATACATATCTGTGTGTGTGTGTGCGTGCGTTTGTTCATGTGTGTGCGCATATATGTGCGCGTGTGTATGTGTAGAACCTTTAAGTATAACCATATATGCTTGCATATACATGTCTGTATATATATATGAGTATATACAAATATACAAGTTTATACAAAACTATATGTATGAACGTATATATATATATATATATATATAT
>NC_068988.1:49026813-49029378 GCF_001194135.2 Octopus bimaculoides
TATATATGCATAAATCTATATACATACATATATATTTATAACTATATATGTATGCATGTGTGCGTGTGTTTGTATGTGCATACATACATATATAATTTGCCTGCATGCACAAACGTATACGTATATTTGAGATTTTTCGTAATGTTGGATTATTTCGCCATATTAATTTAGGATTCTTCTTTCTTGCCATTTTAACTCAAACCTTTTGGGAACCGCTTTTAAATTGTTCGTTAATTCCCTCCGATTCCCCAAGGAGAACGTCCATTTGTATTGTTAGCTTACACACAATTTGAATCAATGCCATTTCGAGAGATGAAGGGAATCACGCAATTAGAAAACGAAATCTTAATATTCATTCTTACCTTTAATCTGCTTTCAAATTTCCTAATTTTAAATCGATGTCTCCGATTGTTAAGGTAAATTATACAACCACACGAGTCCAAAATTTTAAATTTCAAAGCTAGACAGTTCTTCGATGCATTTTCTGATTTGTACATTGATTACATGTTACAATATTCCACTTTGTTTGTTTGTGTGGTTGTTTGTTTTTGTTTTGTTTGTTTTCTCTCGAGGCTTTGTGTATGCAAGTTGCGTTTGTATGCGATGGAATTTATATACATTAGACATACATATGCGAGTGTGTGTGTCTGTGTGTGTGTGTGCATGTATATGTGCGTGTTTGTGTGTCTATAACTATACACACAAACATATACATTTACGTATATATATAAATATATATACGCATATATAAACAGATAGGCTACATTCATATGCATTTGTATGCGTGTGTTTTATGCACGCACAAACACACGTGCACACGCATATTGAGACACAGATATTCAAACACACACATGCACAAAACAAACACACATACATACATACACACACATATATACAAGTGGCATGCTTTTCGTTTTCTATAACTGCCTTTATCTGATTAAAATTCCCCTTGACGGTACATTTTAATACAAGGTGCTAAAACCTGTTTTTTTTCCACAGGCATGATTTCGTACAGATGTTGATGAAAATAAAGGACTGTATAGAGGAAGATTATATCTCTTTTGCATGACGGTCTGTGGTGTGACATAGAGTCTTACTGCAGATGTTCAAATTCCATGACTCACTAAGATCGGCACTCTAGTAATTTATCCTTGTTCAAATCTTTGTTGCAAGTGTAGACCTGAAAACTTGTAAAGATTATGAACGGCATGTATACACATGCACACACACACAAACACACATATACGAGGTTGTGTCACAATGGCCCTGGACTAGTTCTGTAACGTACCAACAGATAACAGCTCACAGCTGCGTGCGTAGAGACTGATAGCGGTGACCTCCATGAGGTAGTGCGTCGTGTGGAATCGCTGCGTTTACTTCGCAAGTTAAGAAATTTGTGTTTTTGTGATCACATGTATGCTGTAGTCTGTGATTTTTGCACTGTACAGGAAGCTGGTACAAAGAACCAACGTGAAATTTTGCGTTAAACTTGGACAGTCTGCTAGAGACATTGAACATACTTCGGCAAGCTTACAACGTGGAAGCAATGGGTCGTAGGCAATGTTTCGAATGGCACAGAGCTGCAACGCAATCAAGAGTATGCTCATTGTTCTTTCCGGCATTTGCAGTATTGTGCATCACGAATTCGTCTCCCAAGGTCAGACTATGAATCTACTGCGACGTTTCGAAATATTTGAGGAAGGACATTCGGCGAAAGTGACTAGATCAATGGAGCGCGAAGAATTGGATTCTGTGCTACGACAATGCATCCTGTCACCAAGCTCTCTTCACACATGAGTTTCCCGCCAAAAACAAATGGTGACACTTCCGCACCCACTCTATTCGCCAGATTTAGCACCGGTGGTCTTCCATCTCGTCTTCAGGATGAAAATGCAGCCCAAAGCTTACCGTGTTAACACCGTTGTCGAGATCCAGAGCAAGTTGCAGATGGTCCTCGACTTACTTACGGAAAACGACTTCCAGGTCAGATTCCAAAACAGGCAGGAACGTTGGGGCCTGTGAATTGCTGCGCAAGGTGACTATTAAATAAATGTTATTTTTTATTAAACATAACTAGTCCGGGAACATTTTCATACCACCTCATAAACTAAGAGAGGAGTTGAAGAACCACTAATATATATATACGATATAACATCTTCAGTGTATGGAAGTAAGATATAAATGTATGACGAGCCCTGTTTGCAAACATAATGTAAGTAATTCATAAAAGGAGTCAAATGAAAACGTGAGAAAATTCGATGCGGTCAAATCTCACAGTGGTGGCATTCGTGGAAGAGAAGGCAAAAGACTGAGATGCTTAGCAATATTAAGAAAGGGAAAATTGTAATTTCATAAAAATTAAGAACATAGGTCTCACAGATGAAATGACACAACATTGATATGCGTGGGAAAGTGGTGTATTGCAAACCGATATAATTAATAAAACTATCAAGGAAAAGTGTTTAAACGTTAGCCACGAAGACGATGCGCATGGTGATGCATATTGATATGTATATACATACATACATACATACATATATATATATATATATATATATATATATA
>NC_068988.1:49029388-49031737 GCF_001194135.2 Octopus bimaculoides
TTACAGATAAAAACTATAAATAAATAAATAAATAAATATATATATATATATATATATATATATATACATATGTGTGTGTGTTTGTGTATACACACACACACTCACACACACATTTATATATTTGTTGTTTTTATAGCATTTGGCAGCATATATATATAATTGGATACGATTGCCATTTCAGTTAACCTTTCAGCAATACAAATCAGTGACCTGTATAAGTGCACAATAATTGTAGTTTACAATGAAATGATAGTGGTTTGCACTGAATGTATCGCTATTTGTTTGAGAGAACTGACAACGTTATACAGCACTCATAACTTTTTTTGTCATATTTCAGCAGCTAAAGGTGAACAAAAAAAGTTTATAGATGACTTATTAATAATGACCACATTCCTTAATGTTACAAGTTCGAAATCTGCCGCGTTAGGCTTCGCTTCTTAGAAGTAATGAAGTTAAGTTTCAAGCCAGATTAGGATCGATTGAAGGGGAGTACACGTTCCTCCACAATCCTTAGCTATGCACACGGTATTCAGGCTAAATTCGACAGTTTGCATAAATGAAAAAAATAAAACACATCGCATCCAAATATATAAATGTATTTTTAAAAAGATACTTTAAAAATATCAACTAGATTAAAAATATCAACCAGCTTGTGGGAAATGACAGTTTAATCAAAGAAGTCGTTCTCAGCTTTCATCACGTCCTCAAGACGGCTCCGGAAATTGATGCATGCGTCCAGTCACAGTCTCCCGGAAAAGGTTATCAAACATCTGCTTGAGCGTGGCCAGCTTAGTACCGCACACAGAACGGTTGATTTCTTTCTCAACTAAGTCCAACATATAATAAACTATTGGATTACAATCGGGGGATCGGTTTTATATGGGTTTCCTTTGTCTTTAATTTCACGCTTTTAATAAAAGAAATTTAGTTGCTGTTTGTTCAATCTAACATGTTTCAGAAAGCAAAAAATACGAACTTGCATAAATGCAAGAAACTGTTATTATTATAATTACTTAAACAAAAGCGGAGAGCTGGCAGAAACGTGAGCGCGCCGGGCGAAATAATGCTTAGCAGTAATTCGTCTTTCATTACGTTCTGAGATCACATTCCGCCGGGGTAGACTTTGCCTTTCATCCTTTTGGAGCCGATAAATTAAGTACCAGATGCGTAAAGGGGTTGATCTAATCGAGTGGCTGCCTTTCCAAAAATTTCGGGCCTTGTATCTAGAGTAGAAAAGATTATAATTACTTGAACAGATTTTATATAGTGATCTGCAGCATTTGCATTTTCTCATGTGTTGAATGTTAAATACAATAATCTCAGAGGTGAATTATCATTCAGTATATATTATACATTACAATAACATTTTAAATGAAAAATACAATCTGGTCCGAGGTAAAAATGAATAAACATTTTTTCTCGTTTCAGCTATTTTGCTAGTCATGTCGGGGCACTGCCATGAAGGGTTTTAGTCGAACAAATAGATCACAGTACTTTCTTAAAGTCTTGATACTGATTCGATCGTTTCTTTTTGAAAAGACCGCGAAGTTAAGAGAACGTAAACAAACGAACTGAGATTGTTAAGCTGAAGTTCGTTAAAAGCAACAACGCAAAGATACACACACACACACATTCTTACACATCTACGCACACATATGCAGCAGGTTTCTTTTACTTTCCGCCAAGCTTATTCACTTACGAAGATTTAGGGGGCGCAGTAGACACTCGCCCTAGGCGCCATGCAATAGGACTGAAACGAAAATATGTGGCTATGCAGCAAGCTTCTTTCCACACAGCGAAGCTTTCAATAAACTATATTATTTTGAAAAACACACTGAGTTCTTAGATTTGGAAGCACTACTAAACCATCCAACATTTGTCTATAAGATCATAAAGATTCAGTTTGGGAAAATATGAGGAGTCTGAAGACATATAACAGGCAATGATTTGACAAATTATTTCTACAGTTGCTTCTTGATTAAGTTATGGCGTTTAATAGTGTGTTATAATGAGATATCTAAACTTAGCATGACTAACGAACCGCTCATACGCATTTGAAATAAGAGATTACACACGGAATTAAAGATGACTTTTACAGTTTTAAAAAACAAATAACAATCGAAAAACGAAGATTTTTCGATAGTTTTTGTGTGATTTTGAAACTAACGATATAAAAAAAAACGATAAACTTTAAACACTTTTCAGAAAGTTATCTAAAGTGTTTCACATCAAGTTTAAATTACATATCTAAAAGATCATGTGTGTGTGTATGTGTGTGTGTTATATACGAGGATATAAGTACGTAAAGATACATTTATGGGTATATATATATATATATATATATATATA
>NC_068988.1:49031977-49037772 GCF_001194135.2 Octopus bimaculoides
ATATATATATATATATATATATATGTGCGCGCGTGTGTGTGTGTGTATGTATGTATGTAAATATATATATATATATATATATATATATATACATACTAGCAAACGCACACGCCCTTTGGACGGTTTAAGTTGCTTTGGTGGGGGATTTTTTCAGCAAATAATTGAACTATCGAGAAGGTCTATGAGTAGCACGGCAATCTATGTCTCTAGTTAACCTAGGAACAGAAAACAAAATTGAAGGTTGGTTATTGTAGAGGTCGTTTCACTTTAAAGATAACAGAGCATAGAAGTGTGCAAGCGAGGCAAAGTAGAGCTACTGAAGTGTTCTGAGAGTAGATTATGGATAATTACTACCAAATATAGTTTGTTTTACATGAAAGCGCAATTTCTAGTTAGAATCAGCCACATAAATGTGGTAAGGAAATTGGAGGAAGACGTTGAAATTTCTCTGTGAGTTTATTTTTTTCAGCAGGAAAGGGAGCTATTTTTTTGTAGTGAAGTATGACGGGTACGTTCACAAATGGCAATATAATACCTACTTCAAAAAGTAGACTTAAAGGAATGTATTTGCTACGTGCTTACAGTGTACAACCAATCTAAAATTGGAGTAACGAAAAATGTAGATATGAAGTGTTTGACTTTAGTTCATGTATACTGTTTTGAATCTTTAGCAGTTCGCAGTGAAAAGAAATCTTTAGCAGTTCGCAGTTCGTGTTGAAAGGAAGACAGATAATTGTGAAGTTGTAATGACAGTAAAAGTGAACAGGGTACATGTATATACGTGCTCAAAATAACCGGCATTAGTCATATTGTGAGCAGAGAGTTTACTTAGGGTTGTCCCCGCTGCATATAACAACAGTCATTAATGAGCTATTAATGAGCTATCGTGTCCTCCGGTAACGCACAATGAAAATTGGAGAATGATTGCATTGTACTCGAGACTTTAGTCATTCAGACCAAAGTCAGGATGTTGCCCAGCCCACACCACAAGGATTTAAACTCTTGTGGACCCTCCCACGCCATCCTGCGCCGTCGCACATCGGTGTGTCGAAACAGCTCCTAAAGAGTTGACATGAAAACGCATCTTGATATATTGCTGAAAGAGGTAGCCAAGTAGTCGACAGTCCAAATAAATAGACAAAATTGTTTGACTTTTATAATATTCTCTAACCAAAACTCAAACTGTACAATACACAATAAAAATAAATGTAGAAAGTAAGAATATAGAATTACAGCATATAAATAAATAATAAATCGGAAAATGTGATAGCCGCTAAAAAATGTTCTCTAATGCCAATATAAGACCATATAGATTAAAAAAGTATGGAAGACTCTACATACAAAAAACTATATACATACAACGAATTTGGATAAATCTTTTAAATGAACAATAAACATTTATTTACATGAAAAGAAAGTGACAACTTCCAAATCCTGTTTCCTGACTGGGTCACTGCGCAGGTGGACAGTCGCAATAAATAGACAAAATCCTTTCACTTTTATAAAACGATTAAAAAAGTATGGAAGACCCTACATACTATAAACTATGTCTATTTTCGTCCATTTACGCGGGAGTTCTGGGCAAAATGTTATAGTGCATGGCCATCCTTGGAACATAAGTGATATATGCGTAAAGTTTGGGGAAAATCAGTTGGAAATGTATGCGTTAGTCATTATACACACACATAATGTGATTTATACATATTAGATAAAGAGAGAGAGAGAGATACTTACTGGAAGAGAGACATGTTGAGAGCTGTGGAGAGTAACATATTATAAATGAGGTAGATGAGAGAAGATAAGAGAGGAAGAATTTTGTACCTATATATCTTTTATCCTTTACTTGCTACATTCATCAGATTATGGCTATGGTTTAGCACTACCATCAAAGATCTTAGTTGAACGAATCGGTCCCCATGATTTATTTCTTTAGCCTAGTTCTTACACAATTTTTTTTGCCGAACCACTAAGTTACGGGGACATAAAGACTGCAACACCGGTGTTCAAGCAGTGATGCGGAGACAAGCACATACACTCATAGATGTATATAGACACATACATACATACATACATACATACATACATAATACATACATACATACATACATATATACATATATATATATATATATATATATATATATATATATATATGTGTGTATATATATATATATATAAATACATATATATACATATATATAGAGGTATATTCCACAACACAAATGACATTCCCAGACACACGCATTACATGTGCAATTTCAAAGGCATATACACACGCTGATGGAGGCACACAGTTATTCAAACGCAAACATTCACACAGAACCATAAAAATATATACAATTGAACATGCATTCATTCCTATACAAACACGTATATGTAGATGCATGAAAGTACAGTGCTAAAATTATAGCTAACACATAGATATACAATGACACACACTCACTATAGATTAGACTGTTAGATGCACACACACACACACATGGACGTGTTTTGCACACGCATACACACAGATTCATACAAAAACACTATAGATATCACACACTTTTCTATATCACATACACATCCATTGGTACGCAGACTAGAACTCATACATCATAGGGACACACATGGATACAGACAGATGCATTCAAAATATCACACAAAGTCAGATGCATTCGTGCATATCACTCACACAAATATACAGATGTACACAATCACGTATGTATCATATGCATAGGGATTGCCATATATGCACATAATTACTGATGTCACATAGTCACATAGATATGCACAGAATCGCATAGGCAGATGCAGAACCGCACTGCTTGATATCGCATAAAGACGGATGCGCATAACATTCACTCATTAAAACAACATACGTGCGAATGTATGACCATATCAAACTCTTTTATAGATATCACAGATAAACGCATCCAACACAAGCACGCATACACACGCACACACAGAAACACACACACACACACACACTCATATATATATATATATATGTATATACATTCACGTACCATCTCACATGCAAGTAGAACCTTACATATAGAGACGCATACACAGACATATTCCATGCATCTACAAATGCACACGCACACACGTTACATACGCAGCTGCAGACACACACATAGACATTGATAGATATACACACATACAAATAGAAACACACAAGCGTATATAACATACACAAAAATGTACGCACAGGCTCACACTGGTTTACAACATTACAGGCAGATTTTATACGCATAAATAGAAGCACATATTAACATACAGACACACACATATATACACGTGCACATACACAGACACACTACATCACACACTCTCACAACCCCCATACACATATAAACTACACTAAAACAACAATATCAAGAATATTTCAAGCCTACAAGTCCAACTCATTTCAACCATTTTCTGTTAACTGTTATGTTCTCATTGAACCATGAAATTAAGTGGGGAAAGCAATCTATCTTCTTAATTTATTCTTTTTACCATTTTATTAAGTGGGATTTGTGCTTTTTGTTAACTAATTCTTCGCTATTTATCACCATACATTTATCATCATCATCAACATCATTAGCATCATCAACATCATCATTATCGTCGTCGCCATCGTCGCCGTCGTCGTCGTCACCGTCGTCGTCATCGTCGCCGTCGTCATCGTCATCATCGTCGTCATATTTGCCATCGTTATCGCCATCATTGTTGTCGTCGTCGTAATTGTCATTGGCGTTATTGTCTTCATCAATAAAATTTTGGACAGGCAGAAATAGTAGAATGGATGCCTGACTAAATGCTGAACGGTATTTAAGTTCCATTTCATTACGTATTTAGTTCAAATCTCATTGACAGCAGTGAATGTCAAGAACAATAGAACACCAAACTAAATATATTTTATTACACAAATTTATGCTCTGAATGTTCTCCACTAGATTAAGAATTCTCATTATTTCTCAGAAGGCTTCCATATAACTAGCTGAATCTTCAGATGAAATCTGTTTTGTGATCGTTGTTGGTGAAACTGGTGGTACACTGGTTTAAAGAGTGAATGGCAAATTTTGGTAGTTGCTGTTTCATTTAATT
Organism: Octopus bimaculoides; assembly: GCF_001194135.2. Taxonomy (NCBI): domain Eukaryota; kingdom Metazoa; phylum Mollusca; class Cephalopoda; order Octopoda; family Octopodidae; genus Octopus; species Octopus bimaculoides. The sequence continues at coordinate 49,036,049 of NC_068988.1, forward strand.
TTCTTTGTGAAACCAACTTTATCGCACGAAATAAAAGCCTTTATAGTAATTTGTGGGGATCACTCTAAGTCATGAATATTGCGAATAACAGAGTTTCTATTTTACACTTCTGCTAAACTGTTAACTTTGCACTGCGAGATGCACAGGAAATGTATGATGCATACTTCCTCTCATGGTCGTCCTACTTTACAAGAAAGATGAAAGTTTTTGACTATGATGTTGTCTATGACCATAGATATAGCAGAATTTTTTCTGGATAGTTTACACAAGCAAGTGTATTTGATGCCGTTCTGAATCACAACACAAACACACAGATTCTTAAAAAGTTAATTAGAATATGACACCTGATATATCTTCCTTTCCACGTAAAAAGAAGAAAAGCTATAATTTGGTCTTAATGTAATTACAAAATAACTAGACTTTAGTTTCACAGAATCTAAATTTGATAGTAAAATTTCAAATAGATTTGAAGGCAGCATATTAAAATTTTCTGTAACAAAATCTTTGTTGTCTAGAGTAATAAGCAAATACATTAAACTGTTCCTGAGTAAATGCGAGATAATTTTGAAACTCAGAGAAAAGACATTACCATAAAACTGAAACATCGCTATAAGAAGTATTTAAAGGAAACTCCCTCGCCGTAGTGCTTTTTAAACAACTATCTTTAATACAGAGAAAACCTCAAATTGTTTGCTGCAGATAATAAACAATTACAAACGTTGGTGCTGGCAGAAAATAAATTTAGTAGAAGAATTTACAAAGGATTGGGATTATAAAAATGCACGAGGCGTCTAAAAGAGGGAATTAATTACGTGTATTACTGCCCTGTTAGATAACGGAATATATATGATAAATAGATGGAACACAGACTTATGAGAATTAGGATGAACGAACTAGACTGTGTATAACTCATACACGAATGAAAATATTAGGAAGTAATAACATACGTCCATTTGATGAATAATTAAAATAATGTTAAAAGCGAAAAATAATCTAATCGACATCAATACACGTACCATCCTAAGGTATTTAGAGTTGTTATTTTCTTAGCAAGATTAAACGGAAGAAGATATAATGTGTGCATTTAGATCACAACACGGAAAGTCTGCCACGGTGATTATATTTAATACGAATACGGGGATTTAGGGACTTTCTGAAATCAGAAAACTATTATAAAGTTTTCACAATAGGACGACAAAAATATCTAATAGAGAATAATAGAAACCTAATGCGACTAGCTACATAACACGAATAAAGCAAAATTATTTGTGTCTCGAAGGAAGCCAATGTTTATAAATCAGTATATGAGATAAGAGAAAACTGTGAACAGAATGAAATGAAACAACAGAAAATGGGAAAATAATAAAATCAATAAGTAAAATAAAAGTTTACAGAAGCCTATGATGAAATGCTGGTGAGAATACGACGTAAATGGCAAATAACTGAACAGAGAGGAAACAAACTAAGAAGCAACTCAATTCTAGGTAAGTATGAAACTCAGTGCTGAGACGAAAGTACTTTTTAGTGCGGCACAGTTTCAAGCTTTTCTGCTAGAAATTGTTTAGAGCATTTAATGAATCAAAATACATATATATATAATGTAGTAGAATACATCTATGTATGTATGTATATGTATGTATGTATGTATGTATGCATGTATCTATCTATCTATCTATCTATCTATATATATATATATATATATATATATATATATATATATATAT
>NC_068988.1:49038329-49043398 GCF_001194135.2 Octopus bimaculoides
TGTGTGTGTGTGTGTGTGTGTGTGTGTGTGTGTGTGTGTGTGTGTGTGTGTGTGTGTGTGTGTGTGTATGTGTGTCATAGTTGACCATGGCAGGAAAGGAAATAGAAATTATTAATTTTAACATAGCGCCATATTTATTATATTATTTCTGCGATTCCCTATTTCGACTGTAATAATCCTTTCTAATATAGGCACAAGGATTGAAATTTTGGGTACAGTGTGCTATACCCAATTTCATCAGCCCAAGGGCTCAAATGGTACTTATTTTATCAACCACCGAAAGGATGAAAAGCAAAGATGACCTCGGTGACATTTGAACACAGAGCGTTGCACGGACTGCTACCGATTCTATCTGCACGTGCCTTCTCTTCTCCTGTAATAAGAATTTTAAGTTAGAACCAAAAACCACAGATTTGAGAGAGGAATTTGACTGGGTTTATGGATCACAGCATTTTACTTCTAGCTAAGGTACTGATTTCAAAATGATGAAAGGCGATGGCAACTGCACAGAAATTTTCTCCAGTGCTCTAACTGTTCTGCCAACAAAGAAACGCAGTCGTTACTACTGGTGATGTTGCTAATGCTTTAATGTATCTTTATAGGTATCTATCTTATTCGAGCAAAATTGTAATTACCGAAATAATTAAAATTCTCGTTAACGTTTTTAAGCAAGGAAAATAGCATTAATATTAGTTAATTATTCTCCATCGTCCTCTAGCTTTCGTAATAAATATCGCCATACAATAAAAATGAGTAAAAAAAATATGTATATTATATACATATATACATATTATGTACGTCAATGTGTGTGATTAATCGAGAGATAGAGAGTGAATGTGCTTGTGTGCGTGTGTGTGTGTGTGTGTGTGCGTGTGTGTGTGTGTGTGTGTGTGTGTGTGTGTGTGTATGTGTGTGTGTGCTTGACTTGATAGTATGAGGAAAATGCTATGTTCTATCATACATATATATACTCGCTAGTATTTTACGTGTAGCCGAAGACTAATATTTTTGCATGGGAGTTAATTTTCATCCTATATTTAACGAACTTATAGAAAACACTTGGAGTTAATATATTTGGCTCTAATTTTAATCTCACTTAATGATGAAGAGATAATTTTTGTTTTTACTTGCTTTGATGAATTTGACTTGCGTCGTGAAAAGTTAATGCACTGAGTTCGTGGTTTACTACACTCATTATTGGCTTTCATGTTTGTGCTTCATTCTCGTTTTCTATTTCTTTCATATGTTCATAGAATCAAAACATTTTTAATTAGGCCATATTCTCTCCATTATCGAAGCCGATATATGGGTCGCCCAGATTTTGATTAATGTCTTTCGAGTATATAATTTTAAATCTGTTGTTGGCACTCCGTCGCTTACGACGTCGAAGGTTCCAGTTGATCCGATCAACAGAACAGCCTGCTCGTGAAATTAACGTGTAAGTGGCTGAGCACTCCACAGACACGTGTACCATTAACGTAGTTCTCGGGGGAATATTCAGCGTGACACAGTGTGACAAGGCTGGTCCTTTGAATTACAGGCACAACAGAAACAGAAAGTAAGAGAGAGCGAAAGTTGTGGTGAAAGAGTACAGCAGGATTCACAACCATCCACTGTCGGAGCCTCGTGGAGCGTTAGGTGTTTTCGCTCAATAAACACACACAATGCCCGGTCTGGGAATCGAAACCGCGATCCTATGACCGCGAGTCCGCTACCTTAACCACTAGGCCATTGCGCCTCCACTTTAAATCTGTAAATGGCACTTAAAACATATATCATGGCTGTGCACTTTGAAGTTTGAGTAAACTTGTCCTACACATTACCTTTACCAAATAAACGGAGTGAAAACTGGCACTGTGGTTACACTGTGGTAACGCTTCTATTTAATGTTAAATATTGAGTGAGGGCTTACTATTTCTCTATGTGAGCCGATTTCCTAGTCATATTTAACAAGCAAACAGAAGAAAGTTGAGCATATTTTCTATTTATTTTAATTTTCAATCCTGTTCACTGCTGAAGAAGGGACCAGTTTGTTATTTGCGTGGAACATAGCCAACCTTACAATATAAAATGTGTGTGGAACAGAGTCCTATAACCACAGATAGCAATAAACATTCTTACATCAAACTCCTCAGTGTCCATACCAAACAATTTTTTATTGTTAAACTGATATAAAGAGCGTCAATATTGCATTCACTGAAGTTCGCAAAAGATTACAGTTGTGTGACGTAGTTGAGGAAGTTTTAAATAGTCTTACTTTACAAATACGATACAGACGGTTACTGAGATTAGAAAAAAGATACATGATTATAAAGGTGGTAGATTTTTATGATAATTAAGTAGTTTTTAGAGCTGAAATCCAAAGTCTAGAAGACGGTCGAATAAACAAGTTGTCCTTCGTGGACTAAATTTGCATATATCTGAGCATTCATTGTAAACGTATTAGTAGGTATGGATGTCTGTGTGAATTACAATGTATCGACATGTGTAAAAGAAGGTCTTTATACATTTACGCGTTTAGATGGGAAAATATCTTTTTATCATTTTATATAGATGTGTAAAAGAATGTAAATATATAAGTTTGCATGTGTGTGTATATGTGTATTTGCGTATATGTGTGTCTATGCGTAATTATGTACGTGTTTGGTAGCACCTGTGTTTGTATGTACGTAAGTATTTACATATGCATGATGTATGCATATACTTATGTATGCATATATCTGAATAAAGAAATGTCTTAAACATTCTGTGTATCTTTCTGCATGCTATGGAGACATGTTTGATCAGAGTACGTGTATATATTGTCTGTATGCGTTAGTTAGTATATTTGTTTCATTAAGTAATTATATATACCTGTGTTTAGTTCACTGGAGAAGAAATAATTTAGTTAGTTGGAACGCCGGATAAAAATAGTATAAGTTATTTGAAAACAAAAGGGAAACTCAACATGGTCAATCTTCTGCAAATATTATGAGCCAAGTTTATATAAACTCTCACACACAATCCCTTTATATAAGGACAATGAATATTAAGGAATATAGCCCTACATAATTCTCATATAACGGGATAATATTAGCTGGAATATTTTTGCTCGTTTTAGTGAAGCAAATCAACGAGAATAGTTTTTTATCTACTCAGATTCTGTTGCGTTCTATCTTTTAATCCCCGCTGCTAACTTCGACTTTCGTCATTCTGAAGTTGACAAAAGTTGCACAAATGTTACTGTTGTTAAAATAAAACTATTCCGCATTACACAAATTGGAGGTTTGTGTCAATGCTAGTGATGATAATAATTGTTGTTGTTGTCGTTAGCTTCGACACTGTTTTTGTTAACCTTTAAATGAATTCAATAGGTATTGGTTTGTAGGCTGAGCTCGCTTGGTGTTGGCTTTACTGAGCAGGATTTAAGTCCAAAAGTGTTAACCTCAGGTGGAATTACTACATAAGCAAGTGCCTATTTAATTATTTGCATAATGTTTTTTCCCGTATGAAAATATTTTCTTCATTCGTAAATTGACAAAATGGAGTCTCCGAGCAGGAACGCCTCTAGAATATTAAATAGTAACAAACATGTTTGTGCAGACAGTAAACAAGAAAAAGTAATATCAACAAGAATGCTTTGCAGAACACATACAATTAGAATGAAAAAAAAATGAAAACAGTAATGAATTTTGTATCGATAATAATACTAAGAATAGTCTTAGTGACTCGTTAACAATAATAACAAATGCAAAACAATATCACACAAGAAGAAAGGCAAAAACAACGACAACGGAAACATCAATAACACTCACACACTGTTAACGTTCTGCGGAACGAGAATTTTAAAATGGTAAGATTTCGGCAACAGATATTTGGAACAAATTAATTTTGAATATAAACAAATTCCTGCCTGGCAGAAAATGGTTGCGGTTTCTCAAAAGACACGGTTATTTCTTGGTCCCTTGATTTTTTTTTCCAAGTGTGAAAAAGGATAAAGTTGGCATGCCTTTGCTCTGTTTAGTAAAGAGAAAGAACTTTCTATGTAACTACAAAGAGAGGTCTGGGTGATGTATGTATCGGTATGCTGTATAGCAAGCAGTCCAGAGTATGTACAAGATCGAAGTCCTCGTAGTGTGATATACAGTGGTGTGTGGGTATGTGCTGAAATGGTCCATCACAATATAAGGTTAAAACTAAGAGCTATTGTCAGTGATATTTACACCTGGCTCATTTTAACACAATACAGTAAGGTAGTAAATACAAGTTATGGGATAGATGGAGTCAAGGAGAACTGAGAAATATTTAAGACTTCTAAACATAACTGGGTCATGCTGGAGAAGTGATCCATTGTGGGCGTAGGAACAGAAGTAATTAGACTAACGGTTGAGAGTAAACTGCACACATACTGTACATAAGATACTAACAGTCACTTGAAGGTTATCTGTTTCGATGCCGAAGAAAATGAAAACAACTAAGGTGATACAGAGAAAGGCAGAAAGAGAGAAAGGAAATTTCAAAGAGAATCACCATCTAAGACATTCAAGTGCAATTTACAGTATATTTGGCTACCAAAGAACACTTATATATTCTCAAACGTTTATCAATGCAAATATGAAATATAAACTGGCTTCTGTAAATACGAACAACAGTTATGCTAATCCTTGCAGCATATACGATATTGAGATCAAGACACACTATTACTATTCTATATCACATTGCACGAATTACATTTGGTTGGTTACTTTTGATTTGTAGATTCACCACCAACACCAAAGCGCTAAAGCCAAAACTTTGCAGCTTGCGCTTTAATTACTAGCGAAATAATGTTTAAGTCATATAACTATAGACATATCTGCATGCATTTAAATGGTCAGTATGATTTTCAATGGTCTACTGCTCTCTTTAAGCGCTGTGAAGCTGAAGGTCGAACGAAGTATATTTACTGCTTACGAGAGTCTGCCAATGACTGTTCGCTACGATACTACTCCGTCGATCTATTAGCAAAAACATGGTATACTAGCTGCAGTATTTTACATGCTTGGTTGTGAGTGACAGGTATATATATATATATATATATATATATATAT
>NC_068988.1:49043637-49044933 GCF_001194135.2 Octopus bimaculoides
ATATGATTATAAAAAAGGGCATTAATGAGTAGCGCCACATGATAGAAATAGATGCCAAATGGCTCTAAGAACTACATTATTTACCCCTTTAGCACAGGCTAAAGCAAGGGGAGTGAACAAAAAGGATTTTTTTAATGGGTTCAACTATAGATCAATTTATTTATAACTTAGAGATGTAAATCCCTTAACTGTCATCAGTAGAGTATAAATCATTGTACATAATTATAACAATTTATACATAACCATACGAATAACACGTATCCACAAGCACATATGCAAATGTTCACATTTATATACAAGTTAAATCTGATTCATTCACCTCAACCACGTGCGTATGCGACCAAAGAACTGACAATCAAAAAAGCAGACAAAGGAAGTGGTGTAGTCCTGATTGACACAGAATACTACAAAAACCTAGTATTATCCATGCTAGAAGACGATACCTTCTACGAAACAATTATAAACTTTAAACCACAAAAACAATGAAATATCTTGCATCCTTAATTCATCTACATGGAAACCACCTGACAGAAAAAGAAATAGATTATGTAGACCTAGTCTTTTTTACGACCTACCTAAAATACACAAGAGCAAGATAGTTAAAGACGCCTGCAAATAATCACCAACCAAATATATAGATATCCTATCGTCAAAAGATTTAAAGTTAAGACCCAATATAGCTGGCCCGGCCTGTGATAACCACCGCCTAAGACATTTTCTAGACATCCTGCTGAAACCCTTGCTGAAATACATCAAATGTTTCATTACAGACGATCTTGATGAGCTTAAGCACCTACCAAAAACAACCAATGAAGAGACATTATTGGTTTCCTTCGATGTTATTAATGATTACACCAATATGCCACATGACTATGAAATAGAAGCAGTAAAATTCTGGCTTGAAAAGTACCCCAAACAACTTCCGGAACGCATCACCCAGGTTTTTATTATTGAAACCTTAAAATACATACACACATTTAGTACATTAAGAAGCATATATACATAAACACAGGCAAGTACACACACATTTGTATATAGGAAAATATAGATATACTGCAATTGAAATCACTGTCACCAACCTATCTTTGATGACCATGATATTTATGTTTCGCTTTATCATTTGAATTCTTCACCTGTACGAACAGAAGTAAGCATAGGTACTGCACTCTGATTGCCAATATACGTTCTCTTTGCATACATACACACACACACACGCACTCACGCATGCATACGCACACACACACACACACACACACACACAAACACACACACACACACATACACACAAACACACAC
>NC_068988.1:49045157-49046140 GCF_001194135.2 Octopus bimaculoides
TATATATATATACACAGTTTAAAGTTTTCTAGTGTCAGAATATATTAATGCAGTACTGTATTTACTCCGCATGACTTCTGACATTATCCACATGGTCGAGATAGGCTGGAGGATGAAACGTATACGCAGGAAATGTATGTGTACATTGGTATCTACGAGTGGATTTATCAGTGGGTACATATAATTCTCGTTTATATATTAATGGTATATTCTACTGAAGATCGCAAAGCATTTATTATTATTTTTTTTTTTTTTTGCAGAGCGTGAAACCTCGAGGTATAGAATTATCAAATGTTTTTTTGTATTTTCTTGCACATTCCTTCGCGCTCCTACCTGTGTTTGAATATAAAGACAAATTTTAGCGTGGATTGTTGGCATTTGACATCTACTTCTAGCATTGCCGATGGTCATTTCCAATAGCCCTTAACTATTATTATATTTTTACAATTATATACGTTATATATATATATCCGTAGAAAATTTTGCCCAAAAGCACGTATTCTAAAATCGAGGAATAACTAAGAAAGGAACAATACCAACAAGAGACCAACATCAGTTTGGTTTAACTTTGGCTCTAATTCACCATTATCAATGAGTGGCTGGAACGCAGAAACTCATCATCTATGAAGTAGTTGTGGGGCTAAACAAACAATATAATTATAAGAAATAAAACGGCAGTGTACACGATGACGATGATTACTTTGATGATGATGATGAGGAGGAGGAGGAGGAGGATCAATTTGATCATGGTGATCATAACAACGACGATGATGTTCATGATGACGATGATAGAAATAATAACAATAAAAATAATAATTTAATGATGACAGTAAAGAGGAGGAAGAGAAGGAGAAGGAGGAAGAGAAGGAGAAGGAGGAGGAAGAGAAGGAGAAGGAGGAGGAAGAGAAGGAGAAGGAGGAGGAGAAGGAGAAGGAGGAGGAAGAGAAGGAGAAGGAGGAAGAGAAGGAGAAGGAGGAGGAGGA
>NC_068988.1:49047167-49052167 GCF_001194135.2 Octopus bimaculoides
ATATATATATATATATGACTGTGTATATGTATATGTACATATATATTTGTATATATACATATATATAAGCATGTATGGATGTATCTATGTATATGCGTTTTGTGTATGTGTGAGTGTATGTGTGTATATGCATATGCTATTGATAGCAATTGGTACTGGTAAATTGGAAAGAAGTTGAATGGAATTGAAATGGAGGTTGCCACCAGTATACCGGAATGTTGCGTAAGATACATTGTGTTTTCTTTTGATGCAGTTAAATTATTTCAGTAACATTTAATAAAAATTTCAAATAGTACCCATAATTTTGCTGCATTTGCAGAGAGCGGTGACACTGTAATTTTGTCCCAGGTCAAGTTTGATCCATGCATAATTATGTTGCGTGATATTCAAGACTTAGATATTACGTATATATATATATATATATTTAATTTATTTATTTATGGGTTTCAGCCAAGTGGCTGTGGTCATGTTGGAGCACCACCGTGATTTTCTGTCTTTATGCTTTGCTCTCTTCACGTTCCTTGCATGGCTCTTCTCCTGCACCTGATATAGTCCAATCAAGAGTTTTGATGGCACATCTGGTGTATAAGAGAATTTGACATCGCTGCCCTAAACTGTGTCTCATTTCGAGCCATTGGTTTGTCTGGTATCGTGGAGAGGAAAGCGTCAAGTTTTGTCTTGAAGACCTCCACATCCGTGTCTTGCAGGTCTCTCAAATGTTTTGCCAGGGCATTGAAGAGATGAGGTCCTCTGAAACCGAGGCTGCTGTAGTATCTTGTATATTCATGTGTGTGTGTACGTATATATATGTATATAGGCACCTACGCTCTTTATATATGTGCATATGCATGTATATATATATATATATATATATATATATATATATATATGTTTATATATTCGTTTTGCAAGATTCTTGATGTGAATTCGTGTCTTTAAACAGATATTGTTGTATTTGGGGATGGTGATGTTGCCAGTATAGCCAATGAAAACACACGCACTATATATTTGGTGTTCACTTGCTTCATCTTTATTTATTGTATTTCGGCGAGATTTCTTTCGTCACACTTCTGTGACCTCATCAGTGGTCCTTTGCTTTCTTCTTTCTTTTTTGCGTGCCTTTCCTAACTAATGATCAGCCCTTTTGTATTCCTATTCTATGTGTATAGATAGATAGATAGATAGATAGATAGATAGATAGATAGATAGATAGATAGATAGATAGATAGATAGATACACGAGACGTGGCTGTGTGGTAGTAAGCTTGCTTCCCAATCACATGGTTCCGAATTCAGTTACACCGCGTGGCACATTGGGCAAGTGTCTTCTACTAAAGCTTCGAGCCCACCATATACTTGTGAGTGGTGAGTGGATTTGGTAGACGGAGACTGAAAGATGCCTGTCGAATATTTGTGTGATTATATATATATATATATGTATTTATAAGTATATCTATCTATACATGTGTGTGTATACGATATACCCACGAGTGAGTGTGTGTGAGCGTGCTGGTGTGTGTGTGCGCAGATGTGTGTATGCGAAGCAATCGCTTGCAAATTATCTAACGCAAAATGACATTTGACCATTCATCAGAACGGGAAGAAAGGTTTGAATACAAGTTCAAAATATCTAGTTATTGTCAAGTTTACTGAGTTATTTCTCAATAGAACAGCAGTAGAAATGCTCGTACACAGTGTTCTCCAAGCATTTCCCACAAGTGCCAGAACAGAATGTGAACATCTTACACCATACCTCCAGAGAATGTCGTTACTCAGTACAAACTCTATCATCATAAAAACAATAAAATATTTGTTGAAAATTCCCAGAATGTTTGATTAGATTTCTGCTTCCTTGGAGAACCATAGGAACCAAAAATTCGAATTTATTTGAAGCTTCTCTCCTGAAGAGTTATTTAGTTTCTTTCACACTGTTCATGACTTGTAAGAAATACATTTATCTTGTAGGAGACTGTCCGGTAAATTATATTCATAGCAATGGGAGCTGAAATGTTAAATGTTACAAACACAGAAATGCAAGGTATGTTTGTTGTTGATCTTTTCTGTAGATATTTCACTTTTGTTGTGTGTTATCATGATGTTGTAGGCTTTCGCATGTGACTGTACATGTATGAGTGTCTGCATATATGACTATGAGACTATGTATGTGCTTGTGACTTAAATATAATAATTATGTGAAAAAGAATTGTTAGGACGTGCGTATAAATATGTCACGTATGTGTGAAAAGATTCAAAATGATGTGGTAATCGTGTGTATGTATCTCTCTAAATTTCTTCCTTTTTCTGTGTATATCTATGCGTGTTCATACACAAACATAAACTTACACACATATACATTTATACATATGTGTGTGTGTGTGAGAGAGAGAGAGAGAGAGAGAGAGAGAGTGCGTGTGTGCGTGTGTGTGGGTGTGTGTGTGTGTGTATGTGTGTGTGTGTGTGTAAATACATTAAGTTAGAATGATTGTCGATGCTATACTTTGAAGCAAACTAGCCTACAGATTTAGATAAATCTTATATGAAATCTTACTTACAACGTGAAAAAAAATGCATACATATCAATTAATTCACTTATTAGTATATTATACTCATTTGAGAAAACACGCTGGCCCAATAGTAATAATTGAATCTTCAAAACTAACTTATTTATAAGCTTCAAAGTCAAAATCATATCATAGCGCATAAAGCTTCCTGAGGACCAAATTAAAGACATCGATAATCTATGCCGGATAAACCGAACTTAATAGGTATTCTCAGCCCTAACACAAAGCACACAGGTATATGTGTGAGGGGTGTATTCCACTTCTCTAATTCCGGAGTTATTCTTCCTCAAAATAGTTATTCAAATAATATAGCTAAACTATTACACTTACAAGTTCAGTGAAAGCCATACGCCGTGCTCACAATCATGAGGTAGTGTGTATCTGTGCATGTATATATGTGCATATATATATATATATAAACTCTCGACTCTGTCGATCACGAATGACCATAGGTTCACTTAAGAGGTTGCCCTCCAGGATAAAAGTGTGGGCGGAAAATCGCCTCACCGGTGAATGCACAACGTAGGGTTGTTTTTATGGAAAACCAGCAGTCGCCCGTGTATACTAGCCACCGATGTTATCCAAGGGAAAGGCAAAGGCCGATACAGCTTGGCACCAGTGATGTCACAACTTATTTCTGCAGCTGAGTAAACTGGAGCAACGTGAAATAAAGTGTCCTGCTCAAGAATACAACACGCAGCCGATCCGGGAATATATATAGTTGAAATTTAGAGAAAAACAAAAGATGAAGACAGGTGCATAAACACCATGCAGGTGTATTAGTTTGACGCTCGGGAAGGTGAGAAAGTCTTTTATGTTTCAAGCCTAAGCTCTTCAACAGAAAGGAACACGTGGAGATAAACAGAGTGAGTAAGTGTGTGGGGGTGTGGGGGTGTTATGTAGATAGATAGATAGATAGATAGATAGATAGATAGATAGATAGATATGACGGGCTTCTTTCTGCTTGTCTTCCAAATCCAGATGCAAGCCTTTGTTGTGCCCAAGGCTATAATAGAAGATATCTACCCAAGGTGCTGCCACGCCCGCACTTATACTGTATATAGTTTGAATATGCTATAAATAGCCTTCTCTCATTTTTTTCCAGACAACATTTTCTATAGCTCTTCGTTTTCAGTGACGACATTAAACACCCTTCTTAGCATAGCTTACAAGTATACGTCTACTACATATGTTTACTTGCCAAAGTATGACGAGAGCCAGTCATATGTAGCCAAATCACTATTTAATTGAATTTGAATGTCACTTACATATACTTTTCTTGTACTCGTGTTGTCTCATTGCTGTAAGTCTCCACATGTCCGAAAAATATCCAAAAATATTGCTAAATATAATTAAAAAATCGGAAACGAAATTTATGTTCTCATTAAGTAGTTGCTAAGGACGATGTATCCTACAAAAGTAAATGTTTTTGAGATTACATTTTTGACAACCGTAAGTCAAAGAGTTTGCATGCGAAACAAAGGGTTTTATAATATGATACCCAAAATGTTTGTTATTCAGTTTGGATCGATAATCTTGATTTTAGAATATCAGTGTATAATGTTGGCATTACTAATATTTGAAAAACCACATAATATTGCATTTTAAATGCTTACGCATTAGTGTATTAAAATTCAGAATGTAAATAGATTTATCTTTATGCTGCAAGGACGTTTTGTGAATCTATATATTTGAACCAATCAGCATTCATGAAATATCTTGGTATTTAAAAAATGAAAATCCAAATCTTGATAAAATCCATTGAAAATGCTAACTGTAAACAACAAGGGAATAATATAATTCGTACACAAAACTTCTCTTCGGCTCCCAACAATGTCAGACATACAAACCAAATAGCTAAGCATTCCTCAAATCACAATTCCCTACAATACACAGTGACACTCTAAGTTCACCAAAAAGTCAATGTTTTTTTCTTTTTTGGAAGTAACACAGTAGCACCTAAAATATTAACTGAAATTTGTATTAAATTTAGTTACATCATATGATATTTCTCTAACACTTGCAAAGTGAGATAATAGCAATAGAAGTGTATCCACTGCATGGTAAGTACGTCACATAGAAAACAATACCATTTCCTTAACTATTTGAAATCAACAATGAATCTACCACGGAAGGAATGTAACCGTTCAATTGTTGGGTAATTCATTTAACAGAAATTTAGCTCATGGCAGAAATATGAGATGCCATGTTTGGAAGGAAACTTTGGAAAACGAAGAAAAAATCTCCAACGCTGGGAAAAAAGCAATGGTTTATTCCAAAGATATGAATCAACCTTTTAAAAAGAATTCAGTACAGATAATCCATTTCTGAAGAAAAATAAACTATAAATAGCAAACAAAAACTGAACAACGAACAAACCACCACTTTTTAACCACCCAAAACTAAACAGCGAACAAGCTTTTATAATATAGATTACACG
>NC_068988.1:49057167-49060920 GCF_001194135.2 Octopus bimaculoides
CAAATATCACAAAGTCATAAACAGACACGGAGAAAGATTAGCATACACGACCTCCCATAATCTAGAGTACCATATACGCAAGCTACATAACTGAAAAATTAATAGCATAAAACCAGATGCGATATATGAACCACCCACGGTTTACAGAACCGTATACAACGATAGAATGGAGGAAAATACTGGAAGTAAAAACTCGCCAATAGCAAAAGCAGACCCAAACAGCATAACATAATTAGAAGTACAATACACACAAGGAAAATGAGTGTATGATTACAAAAGGAAGAAGAAAGTATGGCACCGATAGTAACCCCAAAGAAAAAAAGAAAAGAAATAGTGTCATGTGTAACGTCAGACGTAAAGACAAATGCAGTTTTTACAACAACTGCATAATACGGAATGTAGAGTACAAATGTGAGGTGAAGGCAAATACGCAGAAATATATGTACATTGCTTGTACTTGCAGACACAATGAAAAGTCTTCTGAGAAGCCATCTCTCATCGTACTCCAATATAAATAAAAGACACTCCACATATCTGTCGAACCTCGTCTGGAGGCTAAATCACAATGGAGCAGAATGCACAACCCACTGGTCCATTATAAAAAATGCCGTACCATATAACGGGACTTGACGAGTATGCAACATATGCCTTGAAGAAACACTGGAAATATTCACATCCAGGAAAAACGTGATAGACACTCTGAGATGGTCATATCATGTAAGCATAGGAACAAAATATCATTCATGGAATTTGAAAAAAAAAAGAAAAACATTTTGGAAAGTAAATTATAGAATAGTGAAAGAACCCAAACAAATAAACGAAAATACCAATGTTTAAGATGATACACACTATAACAACGGAAACAGAGGAAAAGTCACCATAAGAGCGGTGGTATCAATCAATTCGGTCAACAAACACCACTGTATAGCAACTGACCACCTGTTGGCTTCAGAATTTATTGAAAAGAGTCACGTCTTGAATGAAATAGAGCAATGAAATGTACCAACATCTTTAAATCTACTGAATGAATGACCATTCTTTAATTCTGCAGAATGAATAGCAAATAAATCTAACACCACCACACACACCTCCATATTACTACCATTCCTCCCTCTACTCCCAATACCAACCTTTCCTTACCAAGTACACACAGAAATACCTACATACCTAGATTGGCCTTCATACTGAAAAGAAGGGTTAGACATCCGTCTGTGATTCATTCAATAATGCAGTATCGGCTGTAAAAATGGATCAATGAGGATGATCAACCGGAAGCTCACGGGTAATACGTACTATACTGTACTAATCCCAAGGATACCGACTCTGCTGTTAAAAATCATGTGATTTGCGGAAACGCGCGTATATATATATATATATATATATATATATATATATATATATATATATATGCAGTTCTCCAAGAAGTTATTTAGCATTGGAAATAGAAAACTTCCACAGGATCCAGAAGATAGTCGGCACCACCTCCCATGTGGCAATATGACTACCTCCCATGAAGAACTGGTGAGCAAGGTCTTTACAAACATTGCCACAAACTACAAAAGTTACGAATGATGCTATAGAGAAGCTAAATCCAAATTGATTGTCTCAGCTTCCAGGAACTGAATATTGATACAGATCAACTAACTCTGTCTCTGGTAAAGAATAGGCAACGCATTACCCATTTGAGTTCTTCAATTCACTTCAACCATCAGGATTTCCACCACACATTCTGATCATGTAAACAGGTGCTCCCATAATGTTGTTAGGAAACATTGATGCACCCAAACTCTTCAAAGGAAGAAGGTTGGTTTTTAAAGCAGCGAAGCCCCATGTGTTGGAAGCAACAATAATTACAGGCAACATGACGTGTGAGAATTTCTTCATTCCAAAGATCTCTCTCATGTCAAATTATCTCCCCCTTCAGTTCAAGAGACTGCAGTTTCCTGTCAAACTGAACTTTGCAATGCCTATCAACAAAGCACAAGGTCAATCTCTAAAGGTGGTGAGACTCAACCTCCTTCAAGCATGCTTCTCACATAATCAGCTGTATGTTGGATGTTCCAGAGTTGAAGATGAAAAAACCCTCTATATTCTCAGTGATTAACATTGCAAGACAGAAAACTTAGTATATGAAGAAACACTTACATGAATAGTATGCGCATGTAATGTACAGAAGGGTAGATATTTAAACAGGGGCGCTCACTTGCACGCAGCATATGAAAAACGAGTGAATACTGAATATATTAGTATATTTATTTGTATGAAATTGGTACTTCACTTGGCTGCCAATCATTGTCTCACTCGATGCTCGATTCCATTAATAAAGCGAAAACAGTAAAAAATTGTTGCTTAAAGTATGGTATAGGGTGATAAGTCTCAGGAAAAGAAGGTGTGTGTGTGTGTGTGTGTGTGTGTGTGTGCGTGTGTGTGTGTGCGTTTGTGTTTGTGTGTGCATGTGTGTGTGTGCGAGCGTGTCTGTGTTTGTATGTGTGCAAATAGGGGATAGCTTTTCTTTCGATTATATCGTAATTAGAAGTACATCCGGCGGAACACCTAGTCAGCACGCCATTAATGATGTTTCATTTGAAATTAAAGCGAGTGGGATCCAGAGACGCTAAATTACTGTACAAACGGACGTTATTCTTCCAAAACAAACCTAAAGGACAAAAAAGTACATTTGAAGCATCCTTCTTAAATTAAATCAAACTTTAACAAACTGTTTTCTAGACACACATATAATCAATATATATATATAGACAAAACAATATTTCACACACGCACACACGACTATATACGTCTATATATTTATCTATCTGTCAGTCTATTTGTCTATCTATCTACCTATCTATATATGTAACTACCTATCTATCAATCAATCAATCACTCAATCTATCTATCTATCTATCTATCTATCTATCTATCTGTCTGTCTGTCTGTATGTCTGTCTGTCAGTCTGTCTATCTTCCTATCTATCCATCTATCTCATACTCTCACTCTGTATGTATATATCTATCTGTTTCTCTCACTCTGTCTCTCTCACTCTCTCTCTCTCTCGCTATATATATATACATACATACATACATACATACATACATACCTACATACATACATACATACATATACGCATACGGACACATTCACAAGAACATGATGGTGTATGTAGCTTAATACGACGACTACAGAATAAATGTCTATAGCAGGGTTAGGTGGACTTTTGGGACATTTCCTATCAAGTTGTCTAGTTGGTTTAATATAAAAAATACATTCTAGACGTCTAGTATAATGAGGTCAAAAGATATTGATCCCATTTGTCTTATTAAGCTATCATCACCAAAATATAATGGCCATTTAAATAATTGAAAGCTCTCAATGATGTAACTGAGGTCCTTTGAATTTGTGACTGTTTGTGTATATACGCACATAGATAATGCACACGTGATACACCCAGTCAACACTCATCCACTTAAACATAGAGATACATCTATATTTATAGATGTAAGTATACTTATATATGTATGAATATATAAACATAAGTATGCAGAGGTGTGTACGTGTCTGTGTCTATGTCTTATTCTCCCACGATGAAAGTGGTATGCTTATGTTTCTGCTTTGAGTAAATAGGCGTACGCACACATAATACACACTTATATGGCCTTTTATATAGAAATATGCAAATAGAAATGTCAGTGTGTATAGATGCGATTATAGATGTGAAAATGCATGCATACATACATACGAAAACGAATATATATA
>NC_068988.1:49060952-49063472 GCF_001194135.2 Octopus bimaculoides
TATATATATATATATATTGATAGAAAGGACAACAAAAGAAAGAGACCTCGATATTATGTAAATAGAGGAACTTATCTGTACAAATATGTGATACTTATTCGGTAGCCATGATAAAACTCCGAGTTTCGGATGCCGGGGTGGGAACCCACGCCGCTATCTCTTCAGTTCCCACCCCGGCCTCCGAAACTCGGAGTTTTATCATGGCTACCGAATAAGTGTGACATATTTTTACAGATATATATATGTGTGTGTGTGTATGTGTCTGTGTGTATCTGTGTGTGTGTGTGTGTATGTGTGTGTGTATATGTAAATATATGTATATATATATGTCATCTCGCCCCTCCTTAATTATGATTACATTTATATATATATACAGAAAGAGAGAGAGAGAGAGAGAGAGAGAGAGAGAGAGAGAGAGAGAGCGTGACCGAATGCAAAGAATCTTGCTTCCCAACCAGATGTTTCCAGGTTCAGTCCCACTGCGTGAGACCTTGCCTGAGTGCCTTCTACCATAGCCTCGAACCGACCATAGACTTCTCAGTGGTGTTAGTAGACAGAAACTAATGGAAGCCTGCCGTATATATGTAAATATCTATGTGTGTATGTCCTTCTGCCTGGGCTTGTCTCCTACAAACGCTTGACAACAGGTGCTGCTGTTTCTACTTCCCCGTAACTTAGCGGTTCAACCAAAGAGCATAATTAGAATAAGTACCAGGCTTCTAAAAATAGTACTAGGGTCGATTAATGAATCGACCTAAAATTCTCCAAAGCGGTGCTCCAAAACGGCTGCAATCTAATGCCGGTCAGAAGTAGAAGATAAATATGTGTGTGTGTCTGTGTGTGTATGTGTGTGTGTCTGTGTGTGTGTGTGCGCGCGTACGTGCGTGTGTGTGTGTGTATTTGTATCAAACTGTATTAAAAACAATTTTACATCAAACTAAAGGATTACTCAATGCTTTTTTTTAATTGCTTATTTATTATTCTTTAATTTCCAGTGATTTCGAAGTTTCCGTCTGCTTATCATTCTCCAGACAGTCCCATAAAGAGCATGCAAGCTGCAACTTCGAAGACAGCGTGAATTCTACGCTTTGAAATATTAATACATGCATGTTTCAGTGTGCACGCGCGCGCGCGCGCGTGTGTATGCAAATATGCAGATTCCTATACTAAAGTACAACGCACTGCAGAATTAGGCACTTTTTTTTCCGTTTTGACACGAGAAACGAGAAGTGAGAAACTCACTAATAGATTTCCTTACTTTTATATAAGTTTCTCTAATAAATATTGCTAGATTTTCGTTTTCCGTCATCAACACAGACAGAATTTTAATGATTTGATAATAAATCGTGGGCAGCATGCTGTAGATCATCTTTAAACTGATTGCCATTTTTTCCGTTACATTTATTTTCCTTACCTCTTTTCATTCTAAATTATGCCAGTTATCATTGGCCAAAATATGCGTATGAAGCTTTTACTACATTGATGAGGGTAATTAGACTAAAATATATATCCGTAAATCTAACTTCCTACTGATCATAGATCGGTCATTTCCTTTCCTTAACGACACAGAATAAACTGAAAACTATCTTCTTGATGTCATTCAGCGAGTCTTTGAGCATCGTTAATAATTGCACTAGCTGTTTGTTTTCTCATCGTTTTCTTGTTTTTTTTTTTTCTTTTTCCTGTCTGCAACTCTGAGAGAGTTCTCAATAAATTAAGAATTTATTGCTTACGCATTCAATACATCACACTTCAACTTAAAATACGCACACACACACAAACAAACAAACACATGCACATATACATACACACACAAACGCACATCTATGTGAATGAATGTATGTCTATATTTGAACGATATTAAACATTACATAATTACACTTGTATAAACATCAATTTCAGATTGGAAAAGCAACAAATACACTGACAGACAAGAACACATTTGAAGATAAAATCGAAGAGTATTTTAATAAGAAGAGAATCATTTATATCTAATTTGAGAGAGAAATTATCACAAACTCAATATACCGTAATCGGTTTCTATAGGTATGATGATTTAATGTCACCAATATTAAATAACTTGTGCACTTGTGTAGTGAATTTGTATTTTATCATTATTGTTATTATTGATATAGTTTTTGTTATTATTATTATTATTATTAATAATATTACTATTATTATCATGATCATTATGATCATCGTCATTATTATTATTATTATTACTATTATTATTATTATTATTATTATTATTAGTAGTAGTAGTAGTAGTAGTAGTAGTAGTAGTAGTAGTAGTAGTAGTAGTAGTAGTAGTAGTAGCAGCAGCAGTAGAAGCAGTAGTGGTAGTAGATGTATGCTAAACATGTGAAATATGTTTGTATATATAAATTAATATTAAATATATGAGAAAATTTCCAAATGTTTATAAATATATAAATGCATGATTACAGGCATATGTATTTTTGCGTGTGTGTGTGTGTGTGTGTTTAAGTACGTATGTGTATGAAGGGATATATATATATA
>NC_068988.1:49063724-49064981 GCF_001194135.2 Octopus bimaculoides
ATATATATATATATATATATATATATATATATATATATATAGGCATGTGTAAATATATATGCATTGCGTGTTAGCGTTCATACTTAGTCACGTACAAACAGTACTCGTACATATAAACACGCACAAACTCCAAAGCTCAGATCTAGGAAGCAATTTCATGTACATCAAACGATATGATGCAATAATTTTTTTCGCTCTTTGTTGAATCAACTTTCCAAATTGTAAATATAACACCAATGAATGGATATGTCATTCAAAGAATTAATTCCACTTTATATAATGATAACTCAAACATTAGAAAATCAATTCAGCTTTCTTATTTCTTATATTCTATAATTAATTTGACAGCAATTTAGGATTAAATAACTGAAATCTGTTAAGTAGAAAACGTGATAAATTAGCGCATTACTTTCTTTACCTACACATTAAGTCATTATAAAATTGATAGTTTTTAAAATTAATAATAATAATAATAATAATAATAATAACATTCTGAGGCACGACAACGTTAAGTTTGTTCACTGGATATCGTGCTAGAAGTTCGGTTTTGGAGTAACACGGAAATGGTACGAACGTGAATCAGAAGGCATCACAGAAAATAATGAATATTAGATTTTGTAGAATTTTACAATCCAGTATGATTTCCTAATAGATGATCGAAGACCAGACATTGCTGAAGTAGATAAAAGGGGAAAATGAAACTAAGATTATAGATATTGTCATACCGAGGCCGCACGTGTAATTGACAAAGTGCTGCTGGAAAATGTGGGAAAATGCAAGTTACTAGAAGACGAAATTACAAGAATGTTGGCAATTAATAGGTTATCTGTCAAACCAGTGGCTGAATAGTCACACGGAGCACTAACAACCATGTAATATCGGAAAAATTGGAATTAACTTGAGGATAGAGCATGCTTGAAAAATTGCGAGCATTTTGAATTTGGATATTGGGTGTTGACTATTTTCCACTATATTTAACATCTAGGTTTCAAGTGTTTTAATTCGTGGAAAGAGACAATGTGAAGCCTTTGACAACAAGAAGAAAAAGAAAAAGAACAAGATAGATAGATCGATATATACACATATATATTTGTGCAGGAGTGGCTGTGTGGTAAGTTGCTTGCTTACGAACCACATGGTTCCGGGTTCAGTCCCACTGCGTGGCCTCTTCTACTATAGCCTCGAGCCAACCAAAGCCTTGTGAGTGGATTTGGTAGATGGAAACTGAAAGAAGCCCATCGTATACATATATATATA
>NC_068988.1:49065549-49066458 GCF_001194135.2 Octopus bimaculoides
ATATATGTATGTATGTATGTATGTATGTATGTATACTCCGGCGTTTCGAAGAAGAAGAAGAAGAAGAAGAAGAAGAAGAAGAAGAAGAAGAAGAAGAAGAAGAAGAAGAAGGCTCCTGAACCAGAAAGTGCTCAGGGATTTTGGCTTAAAACTCATTCAAGTATACATTGCCATACACGACTGTGTTTTACCGACTACAAAAAGTGAAACACCAACTTGTATGACCGAAGTAAAGACTGTGCTGGTTCTAAAAGTGAAAGAAAATCAGTACTCATAGTTCCATACATGTTATTATTACTTTAAGTTTTAAGTCGGCGAGCTGGCAGGAATCGTTAGCACGCCGGGCGTAAAGCTTTTCGCTGTTTTGCCTGTTTTTTACGTTCTGAGTTCAAATTCCGCCGAGGTCTTCTTTGCTTTTTGTCCTTTCGTGGTTGATAAATTAAGTACCATTTTAATACTGGTATCGATCTAATCGACCTACCAAATTTCAGGCTTTGTATCTTACTTCATGATTTGTGTTTTATTACTTCAAGATTTAAGACGGCGTGCGGGCAGAATCGGTAGCACGCCGAGTGAAATGCTTAGTGGCATTTCATCCGTCTTTATGTTCTTAGTTCAAATTCCACTGAGGTCGACTTTGCCTTTCATCCTTTCTGGGTCGATAAAAAAAGTTCCAGTTGGGCACAAGGGTCGATACAATAGACTTATGCCCACCCCCAAAATTTATAGCCGTGTACCAAAATTTAAAACCAATATTAGTTTAAGAATTTTTAAATGGTCTCTTAGCAAATTAAGTGTATAGATTACTGGAGAAGGAGAGTCTATTGCCGAAAAAGCAAAGTGAGGTTAAAATGGTAGTCAGTTGGTACTGGTGATCTGCCGTATATTAAATGTAGGATGCCAAATGAA
>NC_068988.1:49066501-49068104 GCF_001194135.2 Octopus bimaculoides
CTTTATGTTCTTAGTTCAAATTCCACTGAGGTCGACTTTGCCTTTCATCCTTTCTGGGTCGATAAAAAAAGTTCCAGTTGGGCACAAGGGTCGATACAATAGACTTATGCCCACCCCCAAAATTTATAGCCGTGTACCAAAATTTAAAACCAATATTAGTTTAAGAATTTTTAAATGGTCTCTTAGCAAATTAAGTGTATAGATTACTGGAGAAGGAGAGTCTATTGCCGAAAAAGCAAAGTGAGGTTAAAATGGTAGTCAGTTGGTACTGGTGATCTGCCGTATATTAAATGTAGGATGCCAAATGAATTACGATTAAGAATTTAGTTGTTACCTGGATAGACTTCATGAAGGCTTCTGACAATCTTCCACACTACTGGTTCTTTAAATGAATAGTGAGAACATAGCTTTAAAAAAGCAATGAGATTATGGCAAGTGCAGCACTTTTTCAAGGTCACCTTAACAGCATTCCAGGGTCGCGAGCAAATCGATGCCCTGGGCCCTTTAGCATTAATTTATTGGCAATAAGTGACAAGACATATGGATTAAAACTTGACCCCTAGACTTGTGAGGCCCGGGGCAACCTTATGACAGCAGTGCACATGTGTGCAGATTAATTGTTATGAAACGTGAAATGCACAGGAAGATATTCTACGAAGGCTCCCTCTCTCTTCATTGCTCTAGGTGAAAGGTTCTCAACGGGAGCCATGTGCCCTCCCTACCTCCTGGGCATATGAGTAAGTGGAGACGTTTTGGAACAAAGCGTTTTGGAGCGACACCAAGCAAATTCCTGGTACCAAGTGTAATTGGGATCGCTAAAAACAAAAGCTAAAAACAGATGAATAGTGACAGACGAAAAAATGAATTAAAGAGAAAAACTGAATGAGTGTGTACGTGTGTGTTTGTGTGCAAATACATAAAGAATGGAGGTCATCAACAACAAATTTGAATACCGTACCGTCTCAGAATGCTGGTTATTTATTTTTTGGTTGAAAATATGTCTTGTTATTACTAAAAATGTATGAAGGGGTACTGAAAATTTCCTGGCTTTTGGTAAAAGAAAATGGTTTTATTCAACATGTTCCTCTCTGAGAGTCGGACAGTTATTACAGCAGTCGCTGAGTTTTTCTAACTCCTGTAAAAGAACTCGGAAGGTTGGGCCTCCAACCAGGCCTTTCGCAATATCCTTAAAGCTAAGATCACTCCAGCATCCTCTCGTACACTGTGATTTATATAAGAACCTACATTTAGTCTTCAACAAATACTGTATTTTATTTATTTTACTTTCTTTGAAGTACCTATATGAAGACAATTTTGTCTCGGTCGACTTCCCCTATAGAGTTTCGAATCACATACTGTTATTCTTATCAACCCAGTGAGATATGAAGAGATAAAATCGACAGTGACTGGTTTCAAAACCAGAGGGTTATGCTATGTATGTAGATACAAAAATTTTGAGTGCCCCAGCCCCTGCGAGTGTTTCTCTCATCCATCACTCTAACTTGGTAAAAAAAAACAACTATTACTACTATCACCACCACCACCGCTACCACTATAGTAGTAGTAGTAGTAGTAGTAGTAGTAGTAGTAGTAGTAGTAGTAG
>NC_068988.1:49068410-49068990 GCF_001194135.2 Octopus bimaculoides
GGTGGTGGTGGTGGTGGTGGTGGTGGTGGTGGTGGTAGTGGTGGTGGCTGTGATATTAGTAGTAGTAGTAGTAGCAAAACAATTAGGAAGTTTCACTATTATATGAATTGCTAAATAATTGTTGACAGGTGAATCTAAAAGAATGTTGCATGTCTGTACAAATTTGTCATCTTTCTACTTGTGTTGTCTTCACACTTGTTAGTTTTCCACATTTGTCTGCTCATTCCCCACCGCCACCACCACCACCAGCTCCACTACTCTCCTCTTGCATATTATGGCTTTAGTGTACTGGTGGTGAGGACGAGTAAGTTAGATGTTGGGTGAGGTGTGCCGTTTGCTGGAATCTGATAAAGTTAGACTCATGTCTGAGGAGATTCTTTTGTCCTGGGCTATGTCACTATGGTTATTCTTTAAGATTTTTTTCTTTCTTGGTACATTTGCTTTGTGATGAATAATATACTTCTTGAAGAAGTGTGAGAATGAAAATGATGTACCTTGGTGTGATGTGCGCTTCTCTCACATATTTGAATGCATATCTATATATATATGTATATATATATATATATATATATATATATAT
>NC_068988.1:49069507-49073068 GCF_001194135.2 Octopus bimaculoides
ACACGCACGCGCACGCACACGCACGCACACACACACACACATACACACGACTTTATATTCCAAGACAGCTACTCAAGGTTTCAGAGTTTATTATTATGTGCTACTCAATATTTGCGAAGTAGAAAATTCTTCGACCTGAAGTTCATTTTGTGGTTTAGATATGTTTGGATATGTGTATGTATGTGCGAATAAAGGTATGCATCTGTCTGTGTGTGTGTGTGTGTGTGTGTGTGTGTGTGTGTGTGTGTGTGTGTGTGTATTTATATATATACACACACACACACATATATATATATATGTTTAAGTATTATGCATACCTAAATGTGTTTGTGTGTGTGCGTACAAGATAAATTTCCTTGATTTACCAAAACTGCATTTTGAGATGAGGTAAAACAAATATCTGCTTGTATCAACTGCAACTGACTCCAAAAGAAATGGAATGCATTTGCGAAGAATTCACCATCAATCTTGTTTATTAACATGGCATTAGTGAAAAGCAAACTGCTTTTTCTGGAGACAAGTGGGGAGCAGCTAACACGTGTGTCAGCCTGAATGGCTCTGATCAACATTTCGTTGAACTACATTAAATACAATCAGAGAAGAGTTACAGTTATATACAAAAAGAATAGACACCATTTTTAGCCAAGGTTAATTTGCATAATTAAAACAAATCTCAGAGTGACTAGTGGCAAGATTTTGATTAAATGGGCGAAGAAATGTACACTATATCCTGTACGAGATAAAATCTTGATTTATTACAATTATCTTCACTTCGAGGGAATGTAAACGAACAATGCAAATTACAGCCGATTTCAAATGACAAGGCCAAGCAGTCTCCAAGGAATTAACAATCAACCTTCTTCCTGAACTAACTCACTATTAAAAAAGAAATATTTCATTTACAGTGAGTTGTAATTATTACTATGTGTTTGTTTAACTTCTCCCCAAGCACGTCAATAATTTATCTTGTATATAATCTGGAATTTCTTTCTTTTTTTGTTCGTCTTTTTTTACTTACAAATTAATGCAACTCAGAGTTATTACCGTAAGTTTACTTTCGTAATACACACGCACACACATGTATACATATATATATACCTACATATGTATACACACAGACACGCAGACACACACACACATATATACATTTATATATGTAAATATATATGTATATGTGTGTATATGTGTGTATATGGGTATAAATATATTTCTATATATATATATATATATATATACATATGCGTGTATGTGTGTTTTATTTGAAGATTTCTTGCCAATAGAGAAGGAGCCAGTTTCTAATTTAGATCCAAGAATTTTCATTAGAATTTCTACATCAGCTACAGGGTATTTTCATTTGTATGCATGCATGCATATATGTATGTATGTATGTATGTATTTGTGCAGATTTGTATGCTTTACTTTAAGCATGAATGTTCATGCATATACTTGCATATCTAGATATGCTCATATACATTTAAATGATAAACTTCTGGAAAGTTTTACAGATTTTTACAGTTCCAGTAATGGATTGGACCTGTAGACTTCGAATTAGCTTTCACCTTTCCGGTTCTGAAAAGCCTAATTTCTCAAGATTGGTATTTAAGCAGCGTGTTACATATTTCAGGGCCCCAATAATTACAGGTATAAACCTGAACTTGTAATCTCGATAGAGTAACTCCAAATTTCTCAATAGTTCAGTGTAGGTATTCTCTTTTTCACTGATCTTTAGCTTTATGTTAGCATCCACTGGGCAGCTAATTTTCACAACTGTACACAGTTTCTCTTCTCTATCTCAAATCATTATACCAAGTCTGTTGTGCTTAAATTTTATTGAGGTCTTCACTGGGAGATTCCACCTGTACTCTTTATTGAGTGGCTAGGACTTCTACCATACTGCTGGTTATTATTTCTTTGTCTTCGGTGTTATCCTTCGGACGGAACTCGTGTGTATGTATGAATCTACTTTCTATCTATCTATCACTATATTGATATTGATATATATATATATAGATAGATAGATATAGATATATATAATAAATGAAAAACGTGTTGTAAATATACAAACGATAGGTAAAAAACGTATAACGTATACTGTGTGTTCAACGGCACGGGAGACAGACACAAGTTCTCTAAATCTGCATCAATTATCAACCAAATGTCGTGCACCATTAATGATAAGACTAAGAACTTCCGATGCTGGTGATGCCCGCGAAAGTTGCGGAGAATATAGGGCCGAGAGCAAACAACAAGACAGAGTGGACATACGAAAATGAATATATGTAATTTAAGACGATGGACAAAGGCGAAATAAATGAGAAACGAGCAAAATATAGTCTCAGGGCCAAAAGGACGAGAATAGTGGGCAATGCTTAGCGGGTATCCTAAACGATTAAAAAGCAGCAAATAGCAAGACAGTGAGACAGAGGGAATTTATGACCGGCCAGCTCAGCAACCGGTGTGAAGAAGGGAGAGAAAGAAGGGAAAACTGGCCATGAGTCACGTGTCAACAGCAGGCAGTGGAAAAGGAGGGCAAGAGAGAGGGAGAGTGAGAGCCACAGAGAGAAAACAAGGGTAGGAATGAAGGGGGAAGGAGAAAGGAGAAAGGCTAGACATAGAAGTAAGAGGGAGAGAGAGAGAGAAATCGAGAAAGAGCGAAGGCAAGAAATAGAGTCGCACGGATATTAATAAAAGTCGGGGCGCGTTGCGTTCAGTTATTTAATAAATGAAAAAATGTATTGTAACTATACAAACGATAGGTACCTTCTCTTTGAAACACTACTGTATATGTAGTTAAATCTTTTATGAATAAACATTTATCCTACCAATAAATCATCCTTAGATCCTGCATTTCATAACACACACAAAACACATGCATATATATGTATTTATAAATACATATGTATATACATTTACATGTGTATATGTGTGTGTGTGTGTGTGTGTGTGTGTGTGTGTGTGTGTGTGTGTGTATTCATTGTGTCTAACTAAAAGAATAATTGATAGTAACATACGTGGGTTTGCGTGTCATTGTATGTAAACGTGCGCCTGCATACATGCGTTCACACTCACAAACTTTCACCTACACATGCACATAAATAGAAATGCACACAGATAGAAATACGCATACACATACACTCGCACATGCAAACACACACACACACACACACACACACACAGAGGAAAACGCGCATGTGTGAGCAAACAGTGTATGTTTTTATAATGTGGTTGTATGCTTTGTGTAAAATGGTAGGTGTGGTGACTGTAGCTGTAGTGATGAGGGCTGAAGATAAATTTAAAAAGATATGACAGGAGGAAATGTGATTAGTGCTTATGGTTATAGTGGTTGTGATAATAGTTGTGACAAAAATATGCAGTTTAAGGGTATATTTGTAGAAAGATCTGGAATGCAAGCGATGCCGATGTATCTGCGAAGTGGAAGAACACGCGACTTAATGAATATGGTATGTAAGTAGAGTGAAAAGAAGATATTTTGATGTAGAAGGCGAGGAGTATAAAATTATGGAGGTGGTGAAAGTCAACAGGCGAAAGCGCGGATTATTT
>NC_068988.1:49073078-49074364 GCF_001194135.2 Octopus bimaculoides
TCCGCAAGATCAGCTCTAATCCGTTCAGCATACCTAAGATAAATTTCTTCTTTAGCCACGGTGACATCATGTCAGTTTCAGTTTTTATAGTAAAACAATTCAATGTGTCCGTCGCTTTTAGATTATGAGTTATTACTTTTGAAAGCAATTGGCTGGTTCTCTAGTGAGGCCTAGTATCGAATATAAGCATATGAGCCCTCTTATTGTCTCGTGGTACCGGTGGTAGTATTATTTGTACACATATTTGTGCTTGTTGTAGTAGGGATACTTGTGGCGAATGTCAAGAGGAACAGACATGTCCCCTTGTACATTAATAAATGCATCGTTAAATTTAAAAGAAAATTAGCTTAATTTCGTAAGAATCTTCTTTGCCAGATACCTTGTTCCGGGTTCAATCTCACTGCGTGACATATTGGTCAAGTGTTTTCGACCAAAGCATTTTGTGTCGATTTGGAAGACGGAAATAGACCCCTCCTATATACGTGTTTATATGTTTGTTTGTGTGTGTGTGTGTGTTTGTTTATCACTGTATTTGTCACCGAACACTGCTTGACAACCGGTGTTGGAGTGTTTACGCTCTCGTAACCTAGCGGATCGGACTAAAAAGATGATACTCGTTGACTAAGAACTGAAGTCGATTCCTTCGAATAAAATTCAAGGTGGTGCCCCAGCATGGCCGCAGTCTAATGACTGAAACAAGTAAAAGAGATAAAATATCTACAATATACCAAATGAAAATTTCAAGAATTTCATGTTCAAGAAAAAACATTTAAGAAAAAATATATTATTTCCAAAAATCAAGTCACTGACATAATCAAGGAGGCCAGGTTTTAATGTCTTAGAAGTTCGAACAATTAAAATAATACTCTAAATTAAGTGGATTCAAGGCTAAGATTCACTTTACCCCCAAGTTATGCGAAAAAGGAAAGGAGAAATGGCGCCATAACATTGCATGTTTTAATTCTCGCGCTTTTTTAAAGATGAAATAATTCAGATTCGTCTTGTATAGATTACATGGTTCGGATTACTTTCGGTTAAATAAAACAGTTCACTACTTATTTAAACGAGATGAGAATTATGCAATCACACACGAACGCACACACACACATATATATACGACGGGCTTCTTTCAGTGTCCGTCTACGAAATACACTCACAAGTCTTTGGTCGGCCCGAGGCTATAGTAAAAGACTCGCTTAAGAAAGGTACCAGGCAGTGCGACTGAACCCGGATCCATTTGGTTTGGAAGTAAACTTCTTACCACATAGCCACGCCTGCGACTACAT
>NC_068988.1:49075546-49078130 GCF_001194135.2 Octopus bimaculoides
ATATGCATTTGTCTGTTCTAGCTAGTTTAATTATTACTTAAATCTCTCAGAGACTAGTTTCTTGAGAATTCAATGATCCAAGTTTTTATCGCATTATTTTGCATATCTCGGGTCCATATATATGAGAATTCTTGTAGAAAGAACAACGAATCGGTGGAAGCTATTCTGCTCCGATTACAGTCTTTTTATTTTTATTTTGTTTATCATTCTTATTTTTACTTTTTTTTTCCTGTTACAAATCATTCATGTGTTACAGAGAGACGCAACTATCTTTTGAAAGACACCAGGGAAAACGTTCGTCACGTTTCTTAATCTTTTTGCTTGGGCGAAACAGTTTTATAACTGCATACCGTTCAACGACAAAATCCTTTTGTGAGATTTTCTGATGGTAGATTTTGAGGAAGAGAGTTCTGGGATTTGACAGTAATTCTAATTTTTCACTCTTTTGTACTAAAGATTGGAACTAGATTTTCGGGAACCTTAGTTATAGAAAAGCATACTTCGACTCACACACAAATGTATATGCATGCATATATGATTGTGTATACATATCTATAGCAATATGTGTGTGTCTACAATATATCTCAAATAGGAAAACACCTATAAATAATAGATCATAATTCACTGGATTGAAAATACTCTTGAATAAAAGGAACGAAAATTATATATCATGAGACACTTACGCGTGTACAACTGGGGTTCTGAGTGACCTGAATGTACTAGGGTTATATATTAAATCCAAAACCTCACATAGAGACACAACAGACTCCATATTACCCAAACCACTTATCTTCGCTAACCAAAGTGGTTCGAGTCATGTGCAGTCTGCAGTGTTTGTAAGTGAACATTCACATAAACATGCACATGTAAACAAGAGGGAGAAATATAGCGAAAGTGAGGGAGAGAGAGAGAGAGAGAGAGAGAGAGAGAGAGAGAGAGAGAGAGAGAGAGGAGAGATAGACCGAATCATAGAGACAGAGAGATAGACAGGTAGACGCACAGTAAGATCCAGATAGACAGATAGACAGATTAAACAACATATATATATATATATATTAAATATGTATGTAATTGAAAATATTTGGAGGCAACAAGGAGTACGGTTGGACATTTATTTTCTATCACTACAATTGTTTTCACGCAGCGGAGTTCTTTGAGCGTGCTCGTACTTGATTATGCAACCGTTAGCTGCATTATGGGATCTAGTTGTGTTTCCCTACTCCTTCTTGTTGACTACAAGATTTTTCAATTATGTATTCACATACGACAATTGCCTATATATGCATATATATATATGTAAGGGGGGGGAGATGTGTGTATACATATATACATATATATATATATATATACGTATGTATGTGCATGCATGTATATATATGTATGTAAGTATATTATATTCATATATCTATCTCTCTCTATATATATATACAAACACGCACACAGACATACACACACATAGACACACACACACACACACACACATATACGTGGGGGTTGTGTGTATACAGAGAAACACACAGAAAGACGGTGAGAGAAAGTCAGAGAGAAAAGTCGATAAATAGGTAGATACAGGAGTATATAAATCGGTGTGTTAAGTGCAAGTTGACCTATACCAAGTCACACATGTGACGTTCACTAATACTCGCTCGCGCACTTTCACGTATGTTGAGCGAGATATAATTACGCTCATATACATAATTACATATAAATAAACGCACATATATACTAACGTAAACAATACAGTCAGTATACTCACCAAAGAATATGGTGTCTACACACCCTGGAACATCATTGATCTTTTTATATTTATTACTTAATGGCTTCATTTATGCCAAAACTTAACTGTGTAAAAAGGACGTGATAAATATAACTTATTAGCTCATATCTAATCTACAGCACAAATTACACTGATTGTCGTATTAAATATACCGATAAATGAGTACACATATATAGGTATATATAGGTGTGTGTATCTTGTATATATATATATATATATATATATATATATATATATATACGTATTTAATTATATATACTTTATACATGTTTATATATATACATACATATATGTACGCATATTTATATACTTATATGGAGATATATTGATACGCAATTGTCAAGTGTTATAAATATGTGCGCATGCATGACCACGCGTGCGTGCGTGTGTGTTTCAGTGTGTGCCTGTGCGGGGTCTGTGTCTGTGTTTATGTGTTTTGGTCGGTGTTTGTATATATGTATATATATATATATATGTATATAAATCTTTCGTGTTTTCATCCAAAATGGAGGAGCACCATTCCTCCATGGGATCGGCTTGAAATGTTGTTAATATATTGAGACATTCTTTTTAGCATGAAACCAATCCTGCCCTTACACTTTTTTCCACTTTTTTCCACTTTTTTCCACTTGTTTCACCTTTATCTCGTTCTCCTTCTACCTATCTCGTCCTTCCCTTGTCTCGCCACTTATAACACCCACACCGACATTCACATCCTCTCACCATGCCTGACCTTCACTCCTTCCTCCAACATCTTCAATCCCTTCTTCGCCGTTTTCTTTCTTTTTTTCCCCCACAATGCTTGCA
>NC_068988.1:49082835-49091739 GCF_001194135.2 Octopus bimaculoides
ACTTTTTCACTGTTCTCGGTCTGTTAACGGCTGGGCGTTTCAGAAGAGTATATACTGGCATTGACATAGCGACACTTGAGATTTTGTCTAGGTGAATCTAGTCGGTGATAACTAATCAAATTTACTTTAAGAAACGTAATTTAGAAAGTTCGAAACCTAGGTCTTAGGTTATCCACATCTGGGTTGTAGATTTATTTAATGTTCTTCCTACAGATAAGATGAACTTCTTCTATGTGCACCGCTCGCTAAAGTTTTTGCCAGTATATATATATATATATATATATACATACAAATAAATATATATATATATATATATCCAGTGAAGCTTTACTATAGCTACGTATATTATCGACTGTTATTTCCAGTAAATATTGATGCGTTGTTGTACCACTATCTTATTTATACTTTAGCCTGATTGTGCTTTGTTTTACTGGGAAGCAATACTACTGTATTGCACTATTTGATGTTTTTCTTTATATATATATATATATACACACAAACCCGCACGCACACGCACACACACACAGACACACACACACACACAAACACACACAAACACACACACACGCACATACAAACTCACGCACACACAAACACACACAATCCAGAGAAGAATCAAAAATTGGATCGGATAAGAGAACACCTTAAACGATTACCCTCATGGAAACTTCGGGTGAATATATGCGGTGTGTCATTGGTATATTTCTGTATCTACGTAAAATGTGAAATCTACCGGAATATCATCTGTTTAAGAACTCAAATATGTAAGTAGCTTATATAAAAGATGCTTTTGTTTCATATATGAACCTTTTTATCTGCATAAGTAACCCAGTTCAGCATTTTCAATGTTTCCACAAAGCTGCCTCCTGATAATCTATTGACATTAATTAGTTTTAATCGTTTAGTGGATTTTAGATTTCGTACTTTATTTGAAAGGGCATAGTCATGTAAATGATAGAAATAAAACGTTTGATAAATTAAACTAAACTAGAGTTATTATAGCTAAAAGATATAATACAAGATATATAATATTGTAACAAATGTAATAATTATCTTCAGATCATCAAGTGTTCCTAAAGATGGAATGTTTAAAAATGTTTGTGAATATACACGTTATTTTGCCGTCTAATAACCATTAATAATTTTCAGCATTGAATAATAACAATTTGGAAAATCCTGTTGGAGCTGGTAATATATAACAAAAGCATCATTGATTTTATTAAATATTTTATGCAAACTTATAATGTGCTTTTAAGTTTTATTCATATAGAGTAAACAAATAATGCATGTGCAGTTCCAAATTTAATGACATACTATTGTTGATGTTGTTGTTATTGCTGTTGAAGGGTTTTTTTTTACTACTGTTGCTGTTGCTGTTGATGTTGTTGTCGTCTTTAGTATTATTCGCCTCGTATCTCGTCAAACTTCGAAGTGATTGATCAGAGTAAATGGATTATTTACTAAACTTACTCCCCCACAAAACCGTACTCCTACAAGTTTGACGAAAGAAAAGGTTAAATGTATTAATTTTCCTTTACCTTCGTTTTGCAAACTTTAATTCTTTCTTACATTGTCCAAGCGCATATAAAACATGGTTTTGAATATTCTAAACTATACCATCAAATGGAAAATTGAAAATAAGCAAAATCACACATTTCACAAACAACAAACAATGAAAACTATCTCGAAATCAAATTATCTCACAGAATGAACATTTAGAAGTATTAAGAAAAAGAGAAATAATTGGGCATTTCATAGCGAAAAATTATTCGATTATTCCGTAAAGTTTAATCAATATTTTAAACAAGAGCAGTACTAGCGACGCTTGCACAAATGCAAATATTTTAGCCGGGGCAAACAAGATAAGCAACAGCGTAATGTGAACCAGTTTTATGCTTTCACTAGATAACAGCTGACCCGGGAAAACTGTGTATTTCGGGAACCTGTAGCCCGATTTACGCGAAACGTTTTTTTCCGTTTGTATTCACATTTCAATGTTATCTTATTTTCAGAGTATTAAATTACAAATAACCACAGGCGCAACCAAGCAAGCACGCGAGCAGGCAATGATAAAGGTACCCGAAAAAAACATGTATCTCGGGAACCCATGGTCCGATTTACGCGAAACTTTTATTCCGTTTGTATTCACATTTCAATGTTATCTTACTTTCATAGTATTTTCCCATTATGCGCTGGTTTGGTTGTATTAAATTACAAACAACCACGTACACAAGCAAGCACGCAAATAAAACTATCCATGTGTTCACAGTAAAGGGCAATAACTCCAGGTTTCACTGCTTAAATTTGTGGAAACAAACTCCAAATCACCGGTGTCTCGAGAATCCGTTGTCCGATTTACGCAAAACTTGTTTTATTCTATGTGTATTCACATTTCAAGGGTACCTTAATTTCAGGGTATTTTCCCATTATGCGCCGGTTTGGCTGTATTAAATCACAAACAAGCATGCAAGCAAGCAACCACAGAATATTAATAGTATATAGATAGATATAGCGTTTTTCAACATGGTGAAGTTTCTTAAAAAAAAAATGGAGTTAAATAGTAGATATAGTACAAGAAGGCGGTGAATCTTAGCCCAACCTCTGATTTTTGACAGAACAAGGAGAGAAATTAGATAGTTATGATTTAAGAAACGAAAGTGAGAAATTGCCAAATATGAAGTAGCGAAATCATTTTCCAGCAAAATGCATTTGTTAAATTGCAAGAGGTGATATAGTTAAAAAGAAATCAATGTATTACTCATCAACTCTAAACTAATAGCATTAGCCACCTTTCCTCTCTTGTGCGCATTTGTCAATATGATACTGAAGGCATTAAAACAGATGTTTCCTATGAGAATCGATGTACATATAACGTGTTCTGCATATAATAGCTGTATAAATGTCATGCATTTTCTAAAGGATTTTTGACATGCAATCAATTTTCGTTGACTAATCTTATGTCGATGTGTTTATGTTTGTTTTTACTTAACTACTGGTACTCTGCTTCTCTTTTTTCAATCATTGAATATCCGGCAATGTTAAACTCAAACTGACGATTCAAGAAGCTTTAACTATTAAATTATTTAAGATTTATTTTGTTTATAGAGTAAACTTCAGTTCCGTAGTAAATACACATATTCATTCAATCCCTATGTACGTGTGTGTCTGACATTTCAAATTTGTATTAATCTAATCTATATGGTCTAAAGCAACCTCGACAAATACGTGTGGCCCGAAATTTCAATAAAATATTTATTAGAAAAGCAGTTAACAATAGGTCAGTGAAGCAGTCGTTGTAAATAAATACTCATCTACAACGCGATAGTTCATTAACTGAAACAAAATTTAAAGTATAAATACTAAATAGCAGTTTCTTCAGTATTTAGATAGTCCAGAAATCAGTTAACCTTCTATACTCCACCATCTACAAGATATTGATTGCTAATATACTTGAAAATCTTAAGGTTAAGATTAGTGAGAGAATATTGTTAGAGTTATAATTCCATAGTGTTGTTGAAAGGAGGAATGAAATAATGAAATGTTCAGTATAGGGTTTAGTATTGAATAGGAATAAAAATGAAAAAGGGAGAGATGTGGATGCATTGCGTGAGCTCAGATATGTCATCTGCCACTTAACTTCTTAAAGCTCGTCTGCAGGAATAGTCTCAATACTGTTTTTTTACACTAACTAATCGTTTTTTTGTGAAATTTCTTATGATTTTGTAGACGCATAACATCACTTTATTCTCAGATGTATTAGCTCTACTTAGGCATCATGGAAGGAGGGTTCACGTCACGGCACTCTTTCTTCCAAGAACTGAATTCAGTATTAAGGAGCATTATTCCAAACAGGTCGCTCGTATGCTTTGACCAGATAGCGTCTGCTATTAATTAGGGATGAACTATTTTAGCTCAACTTTGCGCTGCAGTTTTGTCAGTGTTCGTGTACTCCATGAAAAGTGATCGTCTTAGATTTCGTTGCATTTCGCTTTGAATTCTTTGGTGTTAGATTATTAATGAGTTGAAACATTGTTTCTTTAAGGCTGTGATTCAGCAATACTATGGAGACAAGACTATTAGGCCTGCAATATTTACGAAATGAAGAAAGCGTGTTCTCATGTCAGATATTTACTACAATAGCAAATATGTACACTATTTTTTTTTTAATTTCAGTGATCAAGAGAAAATGAAATTAATAAATATTCATATTCTCTTTTTAAGACTGACCAGTTGTTATCAGTTTGTGAACACTTGGATAGCCATTAGTAAATTATCTCAATCAACAGGCTTCAGGAGTTGATGTGTGTTTAAAGAAATAAAGACTTATAAAGTAAAATAGATAAAACGAGAAAATGGAAGATGGTTGGTAATAATATTAATTTAATACAATTATTGGTGAGGAATATAACCAGTTGAATGTACTACTCTTGAATTGGCAAATTTACAATCCGATGAGTCTTGAACACTTGACTTAAAAGTAAACGATATATCATTTTGTGGTATTAACTCTAAAAAAAAAAAGAAACAAAAAAAAACGAGAGTATTTGTTTCAATTAAACGCAGCACACTAGTTAAGTATTACATATTTTATCGAGCCCTGAATGATGTAAAGAAATGTTTACCCTATGAGAATCAGAAGAGAAAGGGAAAACAAACGCAAATGTAATTAAAAGCGGCAATGCATTTTGTTCAACGCTTTAGTAATTCTACTCCCAACCAACCTCCCAACGAACTTCCTTCTACCGGGAATATTAATGCATATGAGAAATATTAATATTCTATGAGAATCGGCCGTCAAGAAGACAGCAATGCATTTCGTTTAGTTTAAATTGGTTAACCAAACACACGTATAAATTATAGCTTTATATGCAACACATGTATTGTCTTCAATATAATGAAATGCTGGTATTGCCTTCTCTATGATGATTGCCAGCTAGTTCATATCATGGTAACATAAGGGAACTAATGTAGCAGAATATGTCCTAAATGGATCGAAAAGAATCCTATACAAATTGTCTATCAACGAAAATTACTTCTTGTATCACAACTGGAAACAATCCAAGGAATGATGGGCTGAATCGATGAAATATATTAAACGTTACATTGAGAGTCGCAAGTACTGATACATCAAATCACAGGATTTCCACATGTGGGAGTTTTCTACACAAATAGGCATTGATCATGTAAGTGTTTCTATGTATGTATGTGTACGGGTGTGTTTGTGTGCGTCTGTGTGTGCGTGTGTGTGTGTGAATGTGAGTGTATATGCTTGGGTGTGTGTTTCTGGATGATAAAGAAGTTTCCTTGACAATCATAAAGTCCCAGGTTGGATCTTACTGCATGGTATATTCTCGAAGATGTTGTAAATCTTGTAAGTGAAATTAAGGCGGTAGATGCAGGATTACGTTGTATTGATTGCATCCATTATTCAGAGACTCACTTTTATTACACTGTGTCACGCTGATTCAGTTTGAGAATGAAAACAAAAATATAACAACCTGTGGAATACTCAGCCACCTGTTCGCTTATTCAATGAGCAGATCATTAATAACATGTGTGTGAGAGAGAAAGAGAGAAGAGAAAAGGAGAGACAAACGGACAGACAGACAGATAGACAGACAGACAGACACACAGACAGACAAACAGATAGACAGACAGAGATGTTTCTGAAATTAAATTCTGGTAATACAATAATATCTATGACTCAAACAGTTATGTCTCAATTCTACCAGTAGCTGTGTGAGCATCTCAACCTCGTCGCCACTGTTATGTCTCAACGCTACTGCTATCTAGCTCTTCGGATGATCTCTACTCAACCGCTACACAACGGCTACTCGACTGCTGCTCGACAGCTACTCGACACTCCTACCACGGCCAGACTACCTCTATTTATATGTCTTGGGAGATCCTACTTCTTCGCCTGGGGGCGTCGACACAACACAAACAATCTCACAATGTTAAACATTGAAATACAATGTCATAAAACCCACAAGTACAAGATTATTTTCATACTGACTTCTTTATCTCTTACGAGAGATAGGGGTTTAGGTGAATAAGAAAATAGGCAAATGTGTTTATGTGTATCCACTCAACAATGCGCCTAAACTACTGGTCTTCACGCAAATTAACTTCTCTGCTTATTCTGTTGATACTGCAACACATCTTCTGGAATATTCATTTCTACACCAATTCATGCCGAAGATAAGTGTCTGTGTCTTCTCATTTCCCTGCTATTTTGTGTCACCTGATCAAACATTCTTCCTCCACGTATACAGAAAATGAATTGATGCCGATCATGTTGCTTACTTCATCCTAGAACAGTATACGGATTGAACATTCAGTTTAGCCCCATTTTTCATTTCTCAGTGTTTTATTCGTTTCCAGAAAACCTTGAGATTATTTAATATCTAGAATCACAGTGATGCCAAATAAATTGGTGTATACCCGTGACATAACGTTTGTCACAAAGGACATCATATGATCGATTCCTTGCGAAAGAATACGGACACCTACTTGCATATTCTCAACCCAGTCTCGAATGAGTGGATAGGTGTAGGGTGTACACCCAAGTATATTCTCTGTCAGTTTCTCATACCAGTTTTAACACTAGAAAGTAAATCGATTGAAAAAATTTCATGTTTATCTCAACTCACCGCTAATATCGTTTAAGTATTTCAGATGCTGAGACTAAGAATATTTAAACGGTGTGCAAAAAATCTACATCTCAAACAACATGGTTACTCATATGGCTTTCCGTCCCGTAAATCTACCCACATGACATTGGCCGGATCGGAGATATTGTTGGAAAAAAACTTAGTCAAAGTGCCTTGCAGTGGGACGGAACTCGAAATAGCGTAATTGCGATCTGAATTTTTTAAGCATACTACCATGCATGCGCACCTCTTTATCACACACACACATACACATATATATCATCTAAATTTTATAGTATTAAATATCCATCACGGCTGATCTTACCAATCGGTTTCACGTAAAGAATACAAAGGAGTGTTAGGTAATAATCCGATTATATAACTTTATGCTCACCAGAGTTAGCCGATATGGAAGGGAATATGGCAACTGCTCTCTATTGCCGAAGAATATTAGCACAACCGGTCAGTGGTTGCTGTGGAAAAAATGGTGAAACGAAAACGAGTCTAGGAGACTGGGTTAGGAGTTATGTCCCTTGGTTGGGTATGCTGTAAAGATTTATCTTGAATTGGGGTGAGTGTGTATTATTAATGTGGTGTCCCTGCGGAGATGGGGTGCATGATATGGGGGGTGTGGTATGCGTATAATATTTTCCGGGGATGTAGGTGTATATAGGTGTGTTATTTGGTCTGCTTTTATTCAATAAAGAATAATGTCGTGTGGGGATTATATTAGCGTGCAGTGTGAAATGTGTAATGCATGTTTGAGAGGTTTATGTATATGTGGGGGCACAAATTGTGTGAAGCGGTATATGTTGGAGATAGTGGGGATAATAGTTATTTGCGGGGTGTCTGTCTTATATGGGTATAAGGACCAGACTGTCGATTCTTAGGCATTATCGAAAAAATTATTTTTCCACACTAGATGATGGTCAGTCCAGCTCTCTGCCCCTCTCATGGCTCGAACGCTAGAAACGTCTTTCATATCAAGTTTTCTGATCAAAATATAATCTATGAGATGCCAGTGCTTAAATCTTGGGTGGTTTTATTTTTATATTTTTGTATTTATTTTTCTGCTTAAACAGAGTGTTGGTAACAACTAGATTATTCTCAGTACCAAACGTCAAAAGAGTTACTCCATTTTTATTACATTTTCCAATGCTATGTCGACTTAAAACAGGCCATGAAACGTAATCCTTTCCAACTCTTGCGTTGAAATCTCCCAATATGACCAACTTGTCAGAAATTGGTACTTTCTTCAATAATTGTGCTAGATCATCATAAAACTGTCCTACAGTTTCATCAGAATGAGACATTGTTGGTGCATAAATACTGAGAACGGTAAGAAACCTACCGCATGACATGGTTCGTTCAGATATAACACTTGGAAGCTCTGAAATGGAGGATACTAATGAATTGTTGAGAGCAAACTCAACAGCAAAATCTCTACGCTGACCATTAGGTAGGCCTCTCCAAAAGATAGTATATCCATAAATAGCTTCATTTACTTGGCGCTCACCAGAAAGACGAGTTTCAGAGATTGTCACTATATCAAGGCAATATTTCTTAAGCTCACATGCAATAAGTGCAGTACGCCTTTCTGGCCTCTTGTTGAAATTATCATCAAGAAATGTACGCACATTCCAACAGCCAAAATTCAAAAGATGTTTATTCTGATGTTTTCTTGAAATTTGTTTGACCACAGTGATAGGATGACGGCCGAGCCCACCCTGTGATACACTGGAACACCTGCCGAGCCAGACCTGTTCCTCTGATGTTCTCAAGCCGTTTTTGCCATTAACTGAATCTGTTTGAGGCATTTTCAATGATTTTACTAAGATTTGGTGCACAGGAAGTACCTGTGCAGATGAATAATATATACATATATGTCTGTGTGTGTGTGTGTGTGTGTGTGTGTGTGCGTGCGCGCACACACACACACACACACACACAAACATGCATAGAGCCGTGTCAGAATAGCACAGCAGTGAACCCGATAACCTCTCCCGATAAGATGTGAGAATTTCCAATAAACGAATCTAATAAATTTGTAAACATTCCACATTATATTGTTTTGCAGGATACAATAAGAGTACATATATCTACACATGTGTGTGTATGTGCATGTATGTGTTAGAGGGCGCGTTTGTAAATACGTGTGTATGTATTTGTATGTGAATATATATGTATACGTTTATATATATACATATATATAATAAATAATAAATAATGTATAATATATATATATATATAT
>NC_068988.1:49093887-49094762 GCF_001194135.2 Octopus bimaculoides
GATGGTAGGTGAGGGGAAAAGG
Organism: Octopus bimaculoides; assembly: GCF_001194135.2. Lineage (NCBI taxonomy): Eukaryota > Metazoa > Mollusca > Cephalopoda > Octopoda > Octopodidae > Octopus > Octopus bimaculoides. Next base: position 49,093,910 of record NC_068988.1, read on the forward strand.
GAGGCGGGAAACGGCAGGGCGGGTTCGGGGGGAGAGAGCAGATGCACGGTCCACAGAACGTGCTCTGGCAAGGGCGGTGTGGATGGTGGTGGGTGGATATCCACGCAGGCTAAAGTGGTGAGCCATGAGTTGAGACTGAGTCTCAAAGTCATGGCTGTCGCTACAAAGTCTGCGTAGACGGAGGAATTGGGAATAGGGGATGGAAAGTTTTGTGTGTCTAGGGTGGGAGGAGGAGAAGTTGAGATAGGAGTGTGAGTCTGTGTGTTTATATATATAAACACATACATACATGCATGCATACATATATACATACATATGTGCGTGTGTGCTTCTGTGTATGTAAATTTGTAGAATTATATTTACATACATTTACGTGGTCATATTTGAACACACAAAACAGATCTAACATACTTTATGTAGTAAAAATATATATATCTTAAAACCTTAATAGAAGTGAATAAGTGAACATGTAGTTCTTTATCTGCATAAGCACCAGCATTATTAATGAACTTTAGTAGATAAACTGCTATTATTATTTGATGGGGTTGGAGTACGTTTTCTTTTTTTCGCTGTTGTTCGTATTTCTCTAGTTGATATATATAAAAATACACACACACATACATGTGTATATATAAATATATATATGATTGACCGTTGACTGGACACTATTCAATTTTTTTTCTCCGTGCTTTTCTCCTTGTTTCCGTATTCTTTCTGTTGAAGAGCGTAGCTCGAAACGTCAAAGACTTACCGTATTCCCGAGCGTCATACTAATACATCCTTTGTTATTTACACCACCTGTCCTCGTCTGTTGTTGTTTTTTCGTATATTCTCCCATATATATATATATATA
>NC_068988.1:49094870-49096854 GCF_001194135.2 Octopus bimaculoides
ATAATATAACCTGTATGGTATTTTGTATTCTTCCTTTCCACTTGGAGTGTTTAAATGTAGTTACAATATGTCCCTCTGTTGAAATGAAATTTCAATAAATTTCTATATCTTTGTGCAGCTGAGGATTGCTCTGCATTTTACATTTAATGTAATGGTCACATTGCTTAAATAAATGGAGTCGCATGAAACGATCGCAGTGCATTAACTTGGAATATCCTTGTTGCTTATTTTCATTTTAATCACCTTATTTTGAAATTGTTTGGATAATACCATATTTAATTCTGGTGCCTAAGTATCACATTCTAAGTATCACATTCACCTTGAATCTATATGTATATATATATATATATATATAGTGTTGCTGCCTTCGATTTATGTTACTTTTCACGTTGTTTTCTTGCTCTTTCTTTTGTTTTTATTTCTTTTTCACCGTGGCATATTATTATTTACGCTGCGTGAATTACTGTGAAAGAATATGTCCAAGAAAACAAACGAAAAAATTATCTCTTCTGCTTGTACTAATAGGAAGACAGATTATCGACAATATTAAAGTTGGTTTGAAGCTTTGGGAGGGTAAGTGGTTAATGAGTTTGTGATATCTTTGTGTGAATTATAGCTTCAGGTTTGTAGTGATGATGCCTTTACTAATGGTGGTGATATTGCGACCGCTAGTAGATTCATTCGCCAGACGGTGATTATGTTGGATCCCAAACTTCATGATTTTAATAAAGACGGCGAGCTGGGAGAAGCGTTAGCACGCGAGGCGAAATGTCTAGCGGTATTTCGTCTGCCGTTACGTTCTGAGTTCAAATTCCGCCGAGGTCGACTTTGCCTTTAATCCTTTCGGGGTCGATTAAATAAGTACCATTTAATCACTGGGGTTGATGTAATCGACTTAATCCACTTGCCTGTCCTTGTTTGTCCTCTCTATGTTTAGCCCCCTGTGGGCAATAAAGAAATAAAATAAATTGTAATGTCACTAATAATCAGATAAGCGATTTCATCAGACTAATGAGGCCTGTTGGTAGTACCGTGAAAACCAGCATTACTTGTTATATGTTCGAATAGTCGGCGATTAAACCATCTCTCCTAGTTGAGTAGTTTGCCACTCTTTTCAGAAGGGACAACGTGTGAGACAGAAAACAAGACCTGTCGAAGTACAGATGAGTTTCTTGTGGACTAACAGCATCCACCTGGGGGAGGCAATGACATACCACCCAAATATCTCTGCCAAGAAATCACTATGAGAATGTTAGAAGGAAGTAACGCTATGGCTTCATCCAATAGGAGAACTCGCGTTGAATCGAGAAAACGTTCCTTCTATTGTTATTAATGCGCAGCAAAAACAAGAGATTTATCATTGTTGAAGTCTTGCCACTAAACCAATAACGATGACATTATTGTCACTACCAGTGTATACCTGTTACATATCTAATAACAAAGATGCTACATAGTAAATCGAACTAACAGAAATAGCAGCTATCACCCTCTCAAACGAGAGGCCGCTAAAAAACGAGTCAAAGATATTCAGACTGCATAGTTACGGATGGAACTAATTTGTTGCAATTTTAGCTCTGTTCAGTCTGAATTATGAGCTTTAAAACATCAAAAGCGATAAAGTAACTAACAATGCAACCTCAGTGAGATTTGAACTCACGAAGGTAGTTTACAAATATAATACAAATTGTTACGCTCGACTCTGTACAGATTTACCGATTCTGAGAATGCATTGCTACAGATTTGATTAATCGGAAGATGATATCTTGTGATAAGGAAAACCTCACAAACGGCTACAATACCTTCAGCATAACATCTTGCATCTTGTTATCTCCTGTGAAATCAGATCATGTGTTTGTGTATGTCTTCGCATTTTTAGGTTTCTTCCATTTATATGTATAAACCGATATGGGTATAAGTGTCAAAGCGCAAATCTGTATACACACACACACACACACACACACACACACACACACACACACACACA
>NC_068988.1:49097596-49098092 GCF_001194135.2 Octopus bimaculoides
ATATATATATATATACATATATATATATATACATATGTGAGTATGTACGCATGTATGTATTTACCTATATAATGTATGTATGTATATACATACACATACATACATGCATTTATATATACATACATAAACATGCACATAAGAGAAAGCAGTGTAAAGATTAAGTGGTAATTGTCAGATGACACAGATCTTGATGGAAATGTATCGATAAAAGTAGAAGAAAAGAAAAAATAGAAAATGAAATCAATAGGATGAGAAAATGTCTGACAACACTGAGCTAATTAGGGATTAGTCAAACAAAAATAGGGCCTTTTGTTTGAAAGGATTTGATGTCAGCGAAGCAAAGCTAACTGTGATCCCAGCTTTGTAACGTACAATAGAGATTTTGTACATGTCGTTATAGTGACAGTGTGCCAATATATGTATCAATTTGTTTGAGCGCCCATAACGCATGCTATATATATACATACATACATATATATATATATATATATATATA
>NC_068988.1:49098589-49100266 GCF_001194135.2 Octopus bimaculoides
ATATATATATGCACATATATATATATATATACATATATATATGTATATACATATGCATATACTTACACCCCTCCCTTTATCTCTCTCTCTCTCTCTCTCTCTCTCTCTCTTTCTGTATATATATATTAATATATACATATATTCACATTACACTTATACCATTTACAGAGAGAGCAGAAAAGACATAGCACCATAAAATTTGTTGACAAACTATGGCCTTGACAGTAAAGCTGTAAACAAAGGGCAACGCATATATAGTATTCATGTGTATATATTTGTGTATACACATTTATACTTATAAGTACACGTACACACACGTTCACATACCTATATATATATGGGTGAGTATGTAAAGAACTATGCATAGAAATATATACGCATACATATGTACAAACATAATGACGTACAAATTTCACATATTCACACATTTAGCATTGCTTTTTAAGCCTTACATTTCTGATTATATTTTATTATATATTTCATATTAATCTATAATACATATTACACTGTATCCTATATTATATACTACATTGATATTTAATGTTATTTTACGTCATATACAATTATGTTATATAATGTTATATTATATCGTCAGAAATTATACATTTTTATGTATTATAATGTTCTATATTATAATATGATATATTTTGTTAGCGTTATACAAAAGCTTTAAGACTACATAAATACAGTGAACAGCTTTTGGTATGAAAGTATACGTATGACATGTTGTAATCTTGGTGCCATCAACAGAGAAATTGGAAAATATTCCTAATTCAGATACTTGATTGTTAGTTTTCAACCTGAACTGCATTTTCCCTAAGTTAAAAAAGATTTCCTCCTGTCATGATATCGACAGTTTTTTTCTTTCTGCCATGTCATTGTTCATTGATTTTTTTGTCAACTCGCTGTTTAATAATGTACAGCCATTATACACTTTCAACATATTCAACGAACGAAAGGGTTTCTACGCACGAGCCTCCCAAAAGCCTCCCAGGCATTCACTTCAAAAACATCAGCCGTATCTACATTAAATCACACTCAACCGCCAAAAAGAAGAAAAATTAGGAAAGATGATTTGAATAATGGAATTGTAGTTATATTGTCTGGGAGGAAAGAATACGAATTATTTTAGGTCTAACCTAAGGATAAGAACAACAATAGCAATAACATCATTGACATGTCATCATCAAAAACTATAACAGTAAGGACATCTTGACCCTCTAGAAAGAGCAGCGGCATCAGTCAAATTACACTTTACAGTATCTGTTGTTCATCCAAATATACAATCGAGAGGAGATGGTCATCAGTGGAACGTTTTCAATCACTATAGATTTAGCATTGGCTTATTCGATGTAGAAAATTAAGACATAAGAGATTTTAATTAATTTAGTAATCAAAAATATTGATTACAAATTTTGGCTAAAAGCAAGAAATTTCAGAGGTGGTGCTAAGTCGGGATGCTTATTTTATCGCTCAAGTGCTGGCTTATTTAATCGACCCCGAAACAATGGAAGGCGAAATCGACTCTGCGGAATTTGAACTCGGAACTTAAGGACGGATGCCATACTGCAAAGCATTCTGCCCGCTGTGCTAATGATTCTAAAAGCTCGACAGCTCGACGCATTAGTGATGTGATATATTATCTAAATGTTTGACTCACGCACGCAACATGTATAT
>NC_068988.1:49101491-49103718 GCF_001194135.2 Octopus bimaculoides
ATATATATATATATAACAACAAGGGTGAAAACTTCAGACTCCTGAACTTTGGTTTAGATGTAGCAATGGTGTAACGAAGGAGGTTATTATTTTAGCTATAGAATGACTGTGCCGGCTACAATACCACTTTATTAGTCCGCTTTATTGAAGCATTCTCTAAGCACTACTGCAAGAACATAAAAAAGAATAATAGTTGTAAACCCGATATTTATGAAGTAGCATTATGTTAAAACTCAAAGAAAATCTTCTCCGGAAAATTAAAAGGATTCAATGTGCGGGAAAACTAAACATTTTACTGGGCACTAGCATACTTCATGTTGTAACCTAAGAAATGCTTATTAATTAAGATTAAATCCTTAATAATGTGAGCAATTCGAATCTAAATGGCTAATTCTAGCAAACCAAACCTCGGAGGAGATAACAACTAAATTTTAATTAACTAATTAATTAAGACTTGAATCTTTAGTGATGAGACAAACTATTATGTTAATAAATGACTCTGTTCTCTTTTTTGTTCCCACAATGTGGAGATAAAGTCAACACTGTTATTAATTACAATTATACAAACGTTGGGCTTATGCCCAGTATAAATATAGGAAGATAAATGTTTAATTCAGGACTTTATCCACAATAAAAGAGTGTATGTATTCAATACTAACAAAAATAAGATAATAATAATAATAATAATAATAATAATAATAATAATAATAATAATAATAATAATAATAATAATAATAATAGTAATAATAATAATACCACAGCAAACCACTCGGTAGTGAAGTGAAAGCACGTTATAAAAATAAAACTACTGAACAATAATAATAATAACCACTATGCAAAGTTGAAGATGTAAACGGATTAAGTGATATGGGTTTTTCATCAAACAGTAGATTTTTTTTATCTTAGTCCTTCCCAGCGAAACCTAAACAGGTCTTAAATGACCGAGAAGTATATAGGAAACATTTTGTTATATATGAAAGGTATGACAGTGTAAACAAGCTCAGGTTCAACTGCTGTATGAGAACTTAATAGAAAAGTTGATATCAGCATCCATTCAAAGAGTTAGTCGATCCAGATGGCCAGTAGCTCAATAAGAACAATTAAATTGTGTAGCTGTACGATTTGAAATAATTAGCAGCTAAATTACTCACGAACCATAGTTTAGCACCATAAATACGCAATTGTATTGGTGAGTATTTCTGTGTGCTTGTGTCACAACTTCCGTGTTATGTTTCTCTTTATGTGCAAGAATTAGTTGTTCAGCAGAGAGGTTCGATGAAATAAGTATAAAGATCGAAGTAAGTACTAGTGTAGTTATATTTGACTAAAACCTTCAAAGTAGGCAGGTGCGATACCTTCTTAATCCTTTTTGTCCCTTGAGGAGCATCATTGAGAATAGGAAAGCCCATACGCTAGATATGTTAGATATGTATAGCATACCGGCAGTTGAGGATCTGACTTCTAGGAAGTCCGTGTTAACTACTGGCTTTCTACTAAGCTAGGGCATATGCTTGCAAACAATCGCTGAATATAGGAGAGGTGCGATATACTCAGTGCATAACAAGATATATATAGATACAGTAATCCCTTACCATATCGCGGTTCGCCTATCACGGTTCACCTATCGCTGTATATTGTTTAAGCTTACGTCGATTCCTCCGTGGTGTTGTTTTGCATTTAGGATGAAATAAAAAATACACATTATAAAATAAAAATAATATATTCAGTACAGTATTGCTTCTACTTCGCGGATTTTCACCTATTGCGCGGGGTTTTGGAATGTAACATCCGTGATAGTCGAGGGATTACTGTACGTACATACACACACATACATACATACATACATACATACATACATACATACATACATACATACATACGTACATACATATAAGAACAAACAATTAAAAACCACAGTAAAAAAAGAAAAAAAATGAACGTGAGCATGACGTGCATAAGAAATATATTAATTTAACGCACGGTGAAAGGAGGGAGTTTTGTTTTTTCTGTTTGTTTCAGTCATTTGACTGCGGCCATGCTGGAGCACCGCCAATAGTCGATCAAATTTACCCCAGGACTTATTCTTCATAAGCCTAGTACTTATTCTATCGGTCTCTCTTGCCGAACCGCTAAGTTACAGAGAATAAACCACACCAGCATCGGTTGTCAAGCTATGTTGGGGGGACAAACACAGACACACAAACATATACATGTACATACATATATA
>NC_068988.1:49103916-49104650 GCF_001194135.2 Octopus bimaculoides
GCTTCTTTCAGTTTCCGTCTACCAAATCCATTCACAAGGCTTTGGTCAGTCCGAGGCAATAGTAGAAGACACTTGCCCAAGGTGCTACGCAGTGGGACTGAACCCTAGAACCATGTGGTTGGTAAGTAATCTACTTACCACACAGCCACTCTTAGCTCTTTGTCGGAAAGAGAAAAGTCCAAAGAGAAAGAAAGAAGAATAAGTGAAAATCGCCAACAATTCATGTGCGGTTACATTATATATGTACTGCTGTTCCTTAAAGGTAAGACCAACAAAGAAAAATACTCCATCCAGTGAGAGATAAATGTCATTTAATGCATTCTGTATAAAGATAAAGGCAGGTTTTTTTGCATCTCTATATGGCTGGGCATCTTGTGTCTCCAAGTATTCTTCAAACTACGAGTTTTTTTCTTTCTTTTCTCTGATTTTATTCAACCATAAGATTTTTTCCATCAACCTTCTTCGCGTTTTTACTCGTGGTTTCTCATGTACCAGCACCCTAATTTTCAAATAAAATAGAACGTATAACCAGAGCCTTACGATTGCTTGGAGACAAGCCACTTGTCTTCATAGCAAGAAACTATTAGTAGCACTTATCTTTATACATTGTGCATTAAATTATATAATTTTCTATATATACACATATATACATGTGTGTGTTTGTGTGTGTGTGTGTGTATGGTCTGTGTGTGTGTGTGTATGGTGTGTGTGTGTATGGTGTGTGTGTGTGTGTG
>NC_068988.1:49104680-49105563 GCF_001194135.2 Octopus bimaculoides
TGTGTGTGTGTGTGTGTGTGTGTGTGTGTGTGTGTGTACAGAGAAAGAGACACACAGACTGAGACAGAGGCAGAGACAAAGAGTGACAGATATAATAGTCATATACAAACGCCAGAAAACCTAATTTTATAAGGATTCATTCAGTGCAGCTGTTGCATGGGAAAGTTGTAGCTGCTCTTTGAGGATTTATGCGCACTCAGACAAGCACCCGCTTCACATACATGCACCTAACGTATACTCGTGAACATGCAAATAAAAACATATGTTCCCGGTCAGACATCTTCATGCTAAGACATACCTCACATATCTAAAACAGACACAAGAAACACAGAGCGTGCGTGTGTCTGTGTGTGTGCGCGTTTGTGTGTGAGCCAGTGTGAGTGAGTTAGTGCGTGCAAATGCGTAGGTGTATTCTTGCTCTCTTTGTTCTTTGTGCATTTTGGGCGGAGGGTGTTTAATGCGAATTATCAGAGTCCCCTCAAATTTGGATAGAACGCTCCTCGGTAGTTTTTTCGAGATCTGAGTTCTAATCCTAGTTTCATCAACATGGCCTTTTGTCTTTTCGGTCTAAAAGACTACAGACTACATAAGTGAGCTCGTCAAGCGGTATTTCACAGGGACAATCGACCACAACCGAGGGTGGGGCGTTCTGAAGAGTTCAATTATGTAGGAGATAAGAGTGCTTAGGGAAAATGTAGTAAAAGAAAAAAAAGAATTAGACGGGGAGCTAGTTATCAACTTAGAAGAAACGCTTAGAACTGACATCGAGACCAACGTCTTAGCGGCAAGAATGAACTTTTCCCATAACTTCAACTCGAATCAGAAACATGAAGGAAGGAAAGCATGAGATAAAGATAAAGGTATATACATATAAATGTGTATA
>NC_068988.1:49105740-49111997 GCF_001194135.2 Octopus bimaculoides
TATACACACCCCATAGAGACATGTATATACATATATACACACTATCTCACGCAAACAGACATCACATACTCACACGGAGTGGTTCAGAGATTAATGTTTGTACCATATATTTCCTAGATCGGAGCTGATTTATAACTACAAAACCACAACAGTAATGGTTCGACAGTTCTTACGGATTGTTTTTGTTTTTAAATAAATTTAGTACGTTATAACTATTATGATTATCGGAACTGAGAACACTATATCTCCATATTTGAAAATAGTTATGAATAAACCAGTATAATATTGTTTGTGTATCTCTTGTATCAAAGTTTCCATCAGTAAATTTGTTACGTAAATTAAATTGGACCAACAAACATTGTTTGAACAGCACAATATCATGTCATACCATTATACTGTACAGAAACAGAGGCGTTATGCTTTTCATATCAATTACAAACATCGGAGACAAACACAACCGAAACAGAATAATGCAACCGAAAACACAATCTTCTGCTATCCATCTTCACAGTTGCAGTTGTGGCTATTCGTGTAAATTTGTTCGCTACGTTACTACTAAATTTAGGTTCGATACCAATGTGCAGAGTAAGAGTTTTCTCCTGCATCCTCAGTTGAGGTTGAATTTAAATTTCACGTTGTCGGGGAGATAAAATCGAAGGACGCAATAGCCTTTTTTGAATTGACCATGCCCCTCACCCAAAATATTGTTGAGCTTCTGCAGACTTATAATTAAAATACTGTTATGGCTTACTCGAAAGAAGAATGGTAGTGCACAGAAGTACTTTTAGTGTCTCCAAGACTAGTGAGAGAAAATTAACACCCTCATCAGAGTGACCCACAGTAAAAGCTTTGGAGAATCAGATGAAAGCAATGTAGGTGTTAAACCTGATGACAGCTAAGTCAAAAGTCCAGCAACAGAGAAGGTTCTTTCGAAAACACAGAACAACCAATATGCTCAGTTTTAACTAGTATGTACAAACATTAAATATCCTATAGATCACTACTATTAAAAAACTGTATGATACAGAGGGAATTCCTACGCCAATGAATCGCTGGGCAGAAGAAATGCGAACTTCGAGCGACGCTGATGGAGATATCTATCTCAGTAGGTACTTGCATCAGTGTGATTTTTATTTTATCGTTACTTCTTACCATCACAATAGATTTGTTTTTCGGGTAGATTGTAATCATGAGCTATATCGATAGATGACGTGACAGAAACAAGAATGCATTTTGACTGATAGATTAGAGCCCAAAATATTGAGATGGACACATCTTGATGCAGTTATGAAGGGAGATAGTTAGATAGGCAGACATAAAGACAGAAGGACAACAGACACACAAGCAGGCAGACAGACACTCAGACAGATAGATAGATAGATAAGAGAGAGAGAGAGAGAGAGAGAGAGAGAGAGAGAGAGATACGTGTATGCCAGATTGGAAGAGCACCTGCTCTGATATCAAATCGAACGACATTTTTAGCAAGCGTTTAACATTTCAATTTCAATAAGAACACTGAGAGAAAGAGATGGGCAGAGGGAGAGGGGGGAGAGAGACTGACAGACAGACAGGTAGAGGGAGAGAGACAAAGAGAAAAAAAGAAAGAAACAAAGAGAGTCTAGCGTTTGCAATGTTGCATACCTTGCTGTTTTCTATTTGATTTTGCTCGTTTCCGTATTCTTATTTCTTTACTGCCCACAAGGAGCTACACACAGAGGAGACAAACAAGATCAAACAAAGGGATTAAGTCGATTATATCGACCCCAGTGCGTAACTGGTACTTATTTAATCGACCCCGAAAGGATGAAAGGCAAAGTTGACCTCGGCGGAATTTGAACTCAGAACGTAAAGACAGACGAAATACCGCTAAGCATTTCGCCTGGCGTGCTAACGTTTCTGCCAGCTCGCCGCCTTGTTTCCGTATTCTGACAGATGCACACATCAAATTCAACACCACATGCATCTCACCAGCTACGCCGAAAGTTCATATGCAACTGAACGTAGATTAAACCCAAATCTAATTGACTAGCAACAATATACGCTGAAATATTCACCTCACACTGATACGACAGTTGCAGTGTACTTGCAATACATTGGTCTCAGTATGTATGCGTTTTTTGCACGTATATATACATATATAGAGATAGATAGATATACATAAACCCATTGTGCATGTATATATATATATATATATATTTATAAAAAAGAAGTTTGAAAACGCCAATATATAAAAAATGAATTTTAATTTAAAATTTTTTCAGAGATATTTTTAACATGTTTCAGTTCTTGTAAAAACGAACCTTATCAAAAATACATATTTAAAAAATGAAATTAAATGAAGAGTTTATAATTGTTCCTTACTGGTGTCAATAGTCCACGTGGGGGCCTTTTTTGTTGGTTGTAGTAAGTAGTAGTAGTGACCCTATGTATATATATATAGCTACTTCTCCCTTTCTATAACTTAACGTTCACTCTGATACTGCTAACTACTTCCCTTAATTCAATACCTGAACCGTCGTACACTCTGCTGACCTCGCTTAATTACACTCACAGCAGCACAATAAAACTCCCATCGTTTATATCACAGCATTATTTTCTGTTTCACTTCATTCTCATGGCCCTTATTTATCTGTTTATATACTCTCTATCTTTTCATATATGCCGTGTTCACACGTACGCAATCTGTCGCTTTCTAATGTCTTAAAATGATGTTCCTGCACCGACATTTCAAACGTCAGTCCATCTTGCATCCTTTCAGGGTGGCTAAATGAGTATCAGTCCATAACTGGGGTGAATTCTTTCCTCACTCCTCCTCTCTTTCTTTCTCTCTCTCTCTCTCTCTCTCTCTCTCTCTCTCTGATTTTTTTTAGTTCTGGTACACATTGTGAGTTTTCGACAGGTTAATTGTACTAATGGCGATGCATTTGTGTGTGTGTGTGTGTATGAGTACTCGTGCATGTGAGTACAGATTTCTCTGTGTGTATGTATGTGTGCACGCATGTGTGTGTGCATGTGTGTGTGTGTGCATGTATCAGTCCGTCCGTGTCTATGTGTGTAATGCTAAGTCGTTAATTCAAGTGTAGGAATTCAGTTCACCAAGGAATAAAAATTCTCATCGTTGTGGTTAACGGTTGATCCACTGTCATAGGTGCGAGTGGTCAATTGTAGAACTGTAACATAAAGCAACAGGTAAAATATACTACTGTATTTTGTAAAACTCTTTTAGGTTCGGATCCCGCTGAATTCGAATTTGATTTCATATTCCAAGCGTAGAAGAATGTATATACTGGTTTGATTCTGTACTCAATATGATTAACTATGTGCCTTTCAAAATTCTATGTTGAAACCAATATTAGAAAGCAATATTATAAATGACACCCCACAAAATACTTTATAATATTTATGTACTTCAGTTCCTTGTTATTATTCCAACTGGAAACAACACTGATTTACTCATTTAGAAAAAGATATAAGGAACAAGGAAGTACTCTGAATGACCAATTTAATTGCTAACATCACACCTTCCAAATTTGGGCTGGAGGGCCTATGACAAAATATGACCTTCGCAGCTTTAACCACGGATACTACGATAAACCGCACGCTAGAGCAGCACCGAATCTTTATTATTGTAAGTGCACCTAAGGCGGCGAGCTGGTAGCACGCCAGGTGAAGTGCTTAGCGGCATTTCGTCCGTCTTTACGTACTGAGTTCAAATTCCGACGTGGTCGACTTTGCCTTTCATCCTTTTGGGGTCGATAAAATAAGTACCAGTTATGTACTTGGGTCGATGTAATCGACTAGCCGTAGCCCCAACCTCCAAATTTCTGGCCTTGCGCCTATGGTAGAAAGTGCACTTTAAGGCATCGAGCTAGCAGAATCATTAGCACACCGGATAAATTGTATAGTAGGATTTCGTCCGCTTTTACGTTCTGAGTTCAAGTTTTGCCGTGGTCTACCTTGCCTTTTATCCTTGCGGGGTCGGTAAATTAAGTACCAGTTGAGCATTGTGGTCAACGTAATCCACTAATCCTCTCGACTAAGATATTATCATTTTGCTTATAGTAGAAAGGATTATAAGTGCACCTTAAGGCTGTGAACTGTCAGAATATTTAGCACACTGGACAAAATGTTTAGCGGCATTTCCTCTGACTCTAATTACACTGAGGACTACTTTGCCTTTCATCCTTTCAGAGTCGATAAAATAGATATCAGTTGAGATACGGGTCCGATGTCATCGACTTACCCACTTCTATAAATTTACAGGCCTTATCTCTATGGTAGAATGAATTATAAATGCGCCAAAATGGATTGAGTGCTGTTTAAAATATCTTACAGTAATTAGTTAAAGCTCTTTACATTCTGAGTCCAAATGCGGCTGAGGTCAGCTATGTTTTCTACTTTCGGAGATGAAATGCTGGTTCGATTTAATCAAGTAATTCCTCTCCACAGTTTTGTAGCTTACGCTAGAAATTATTATATCTGGCGGTAGATTAGCATGATCTTTGGGACTTCGGTGAAAATTCTTTACCGTGTTATTCACGACACTGTACATTCTGAGTACAAAACTCGCCGATATCAACATTGCTCTCCATCAAACCAGAGACAATAAAAGAATGTACCAGAAAAGAATTGTATTGCGATGCAATCGGCTAACACTCCGTTGTAATTTCCAGACATTGTACTTAAGTTTAAATTAATTCTAATGTTACAAGCAATTTTCACTAGAGAATATAGAACAAATAGTACAGCGGACCAAAGGCCTAGCAGCATTTTACGACTCCATATTTTTTAAGTTCAATCCACACCTTCAGAATCAATTTTTACCTTTATTTGTTCAGTTTAGATTGTTTGTCCAAATTAATCACTTTCCTTATTCCATTTACTTTCCGTGTTTAGATCCCATCGGAATAGATATCAGTCCAAGTAATTGGGTGGTACATGGGTTAGATTTAGTCCTCAGCATTCCACCCCGCTAATTTCGTGGCCCCGTGCCAATATTAGGAATCAATAACATCACATGCATATAGTCATTTCTGTTTCTGTCTTTGAACGATTCAACTTATTCCAAGTTTTCCATACTTCCATGATTATTATATCAATTGATTTTCTCTCTCTCTCTCTCTCTCTTTCTATCTATCTATCTATCTATTTTTCTCTCTCTGTTTTTCTGTCTCTCCCTCTCTCCCCCTCCTTCTCTCCACTGGATTCGTCCAACAGGCGTCTGGCATATGAAGAAACATTGCAATGCAGTCGTTTCATTTAAATTTGTTATTGTATGTTACTGTTGTTGCTGTTGTTGTTGATTTCTTTGTCGCTAGTCATCAACAAAGTTCCTACCTTTGTTTTACCATCCCTGACTGATACGCTGCCAATGTCGCAAATATTGGAAATATTTCTTTCAATTCTCTTACAACCTTATTTCCGTCTCTTATGATTTGATTTTGATCTGATTTCATTTTTATACGCATATATTAATTGCATATCTATCTGTTCTTTTAATAGTTTGGCACTATCTTTTTCTTCTTCTAGACATTTCTATTTCCAGATCCGTAGTTCTCTTTTTCTTTTTTCTTCATCAAAGATGAAATGATTAAGCATTGTATAAATTGTCTTCATATTCTTCCAAGAAATTGCAACTGGCCGTGTCTGTGGAGAGTGCGAGATTATTGAAAGAAAGTGTCGGACTACCGGTTTACATCCTGTCACTGGTATTGTTTTTCTCTTTATGCCAACTTCAATTACTCTAGGATGACTGGTGAAGTAGTGAGTGAATAGGTTCCATGAGTCCGTTCAGTTTTGCACTGAAAGCAGCTGGAGTAGTGTATCATTTAGTTTCCAACAATTATATGCTCGCAGTCACGAAATATTTATTTTGAATCTTTCTACGGCTGGATGACGGAACGATGATGACAATGACGATGATGACGTCGATTATGATGACGATTGTGATGACAATGACGCCAGTGGTGGTGGTGGTGCCGCTGGTGGAGGTTGTGATGATGATGACAACGACGACGACGAGGATGATGATGATCATTGTGATGTGATGAGTGTACACCGACATAACAGTCAACCTGATTACGGAATTCAAGTTCTTGTTTTTTCTTTCATTTATTAATTTTTTTTTTTATTCAATTCATTCCGAAATTTCAGTTCCTTACATTTTCTTCCCATTTCCTGCTGTCATTTTTCTTTTATTCCTGCTGCCTTATTTCCGATAATACTTTCTTCTTTTTTCCAGTCTGCTTTCGTTCTCT
>NC_068988.1:49112137-49113193 GCF_001194135.2 Octopus bimaculoides
TATGTACATTCATATATATGACTATATGTATGTATTTTCTTCATGTTTCAATTCCATTGTCTTGTTTTATCTTTATTTATTCGTCCATTTTTCACTCCACTCCTATTTATTGTCCTAATTTTACTCGATATTCCCCTCTCTATTGTATTGAATTTCCATTTTTCTTAGCCTTTCTATATCCTTTCCTTTTTATTTGGAGCCTTCTGATATTTCTTTCTTTCTTTTGTTCCTCCCTCAATTTCATTTCTTTGAATTTTTTCCAGTTATTTCCAAGCCATTAAAAGTGTTCTTCCTGTTCTGATTCACTCACAGCCATACGAAAAGACAAGACAATGTCGCAGATAATGAAGTCTTGTATTACGGAAACACTTGTTAGTTACCTCATTCTTTGTGCGTCTTTTTTCTCCCTTTTCATTTCTTATTCATAATTATTGTGTCATTTCCATTTTTTATTATGTTTCCTTTTCTTTGAATATTCTTTCTTTTGTCTTTTATCTTTTACTTGTTTTAGTCTTCAGACAGCAGTCATGTACATTAGTTGAATGTATCGACTTTAGTACCTATCTTTAAAGCTTGGTACTTATACTATCGGTCACTAAGTTACGGGGACGTAAACACACCAGCTCCAGTTGTCAAGAGGTGTAGGGGAAGATACAGACACAAAGACACGCATGTATATACATATATACGACAGGTTTCATTCTGTTTCAGTCTACCAAATCAGTCCAAAAGACTTTGGTCGGCCCGAGGCTATAGAAGAAGACACTTGCCCAAGATGCCACGTAATGGGACTGAAGCATGAACTATATGGTTGATAAGCAAGCTTCTTCCCCCCACAGCCACGCCTCTGCCTCGCCATGTTTTTATTTCATTTTTTCTTTCACTTTTAACATCACTATATGAGCCTAGTTTTCTTTAAAGATTTCGGTATTTTGCAAATACTCGGATGATATCTGAGAATAAATAGCTCAATACAAAGATGATTGAAATACTTTTGAAAAAGGGCCAAAAGGATCGTTGATAATTCGAAAAGCAGGATGATTTGAGGACCAGAAG
>NC_068988.1:49113693-49115532 GCF_001194135.2 Octopus bimaculoides
ATATATATATATATATAGGGGAGACAGGGTCTAGTTGTTACATTTGTTCATTTTTTTTTTTTTTTGCCTTGGCACTCACGTAAACGAACACAGCTGAAGTTTCTTTTCAGATTAGTAAAACATCCCTGTTTATTGTTATCACCAGCAAAAGACAGAAATTACATAGCATTAATTAGACAGGTTCTAATTAATGATGTGGTGTCAGCTGTAACAATTTTCCCCGAGTGCGGGGTATGTTGTGACACTTACTGGAGTACTTTGTTACAACTGTCGATAACTCGGAATTATGTTAACAAACAAGTTTAAAATGAATACGTCTCTTGCTTCTTGCATCAAGGAAGTATTATTTTCATTAATTAACTGTGCTTTGAACCACCTCATATACTAACTGTGATACTGAGAGTCCTCATAAGCCAGTTTCCCCATTGTTACATTGCCATCTAGTCGGAATCGTCCTCCATTAACTTTTCACCAAATAGATCACACAGAAAGTCCTGTCGTCCATCGGTACAGTCAGTGTGTGCCCAGTCGTTACAGATCATGCATTGCACCCATTCTTCACCTGGAAGGGAGTTGGAATACCAATCTGAGCAGACAAGGCATTTCCAATCGGCGACTTGCTTGATGCGAGGCTGCTTCCTTTTGCCTTTACCTCTTTTAGTTGAATTACTCTTCCCCTTTGTTGCCTTTTCTGCACCAGTTGCCTGCTTTGATTTGGATTTTCATGCGTTTATTTCATCCACTATGCGCTGTTTTACGGGGATTAGGGTTAGAATGGCTGTTTGGCACCTCTTGCGACTTCCACGACCTCGACCTGTCTTCCTTAATGGGTACAACATCTCTGGCCCTGTAACAACACCAGCAGAAAAATTTGGGCCTGGTGTAGGTGCCTGGAGTTAGTTGATACACTGTAACAATTAGCCCCAAACATGGATTTCTGGGGAATACCTCGTACACAGCAATTGCAATGCATGGCATCCAGTACACGCCTTCGTGTATCGAAGGCAACTTCCAACACTTCCTAATAAGCCACAAACTACTTCAGTAACACCACTTGTGCTTTAGTAGTTAAGGAAATAACTTTGTGACAAAATTTCACTTTTGGAATAAAAAATCGTTTTTTGAGCCATACCTTTCCTGGTGACAGCCCACTAGTGCAATACACATGTGCATTCATGATGCTATGGAGTTGGCCTTCACGAGGTAGAGACCCAAGTGACACCTATTTCTTGAAGTTGGAAACAATGGGCTTATAACAGCTTACCCGTGTAACAACTAGACCCGGTCTCCCCTATATATATATATATATATATATATATATACACACGATGGTCTTTTTTTCAGTTTCTGTCTAACAAATCCACACACAAACTTCTCGTTCGCCGGAGGCTGTTGTAGAAGATACTTTTCCGAGGAGCCACGCAATGGCACTAAACCCGGAACTATGTGGTTGGGAAGCAAGCTTTTTACCATACAGTCACGTCTGCGCCTACATATATATATATATAGAAATGCAGAGACGCCTATAATAGGACATCTATTCGCTAGAAATAGCAGCAAAAATACTACATACCACAAAAGTTTTTGTATTTGCTGCCGATTAGGTAAACCGTAAATACGCGGTATATTTTGAAAAATTAGACATAAAAACACGAACCATGCTGCGTACTGATTCGTGCTTCATATGTTGTCTGGTCAATTCTGCTGACGAAAGTCTGACCTTGTAAGATATAATCTTTATCTTACTAAAATTGACTTGAAACCATGGTACAGAATATAGATTGGTAAAAGTTTTTATTTTTCATTTCCTTTCGAAATTATCCCTAACTTATGTGGTAT
>NC_068988.1:49118097-49120038 GCF_001194135.2 Octopus bimaculoides
TATATATATATATATATACATATATATATATATATATAGATAGATAGATAGATAGATAGATAGATAGATAGATAGATAGATAGATGTCTATATGGCGCAGAGTGGTTGCGTAGTGAAAAAAGCATGCTACCCACTGCCTGGCATCTTGGGTTAGAGTCTTCTACTATAGCCTCGGTACGACCAAAGCCCTGTGAATGGATTTGGTTGACGGAAACTGGATGAAGCCCTTCGTATATATATGTATATATGTGCGTGTGTGTGTGTGTGTGTGTGTGTGTGTGTATGTGCATGTGCAAGTCCACGCGATCACAGTGTCTAAAAAAATGTGACATAGTGATCTAGATAAAATGTTTATGGTACAGAAATGGAGCATATAAACGTGTACCGCTATTTTATTGAATTTTCTTATTGGAAAGAAGAAAGGTGGTGAGCTAGAAATATCGTTGCCCGCCGAAGAAAATACTTAATGCATTTCACCCGAGTTTCATTCTGCATATGTGTCTCTGTGTGTGGGTGTGTGGGTGTGTGGGTGTTTGTGTGTTTGTGTGTGTGTTTGTGTGTGCGTGTGTGTGTGTGCGCGTGATGTGTGTGTGTGTGTGTGTGTGTGTCTGTCTGTCTGTCTGTCTGTATGTCTGTCTGTTTGTCTGTCTGTCTGTGTCTCTCTGTGTGTAAGGAATTAACCATTATCCTATGAAGTTCATGGGCTTAAAGCTGTTCCCGCTATTTGATGCGTTGAACTCAGATTTGAGTGCATGAGTAACACCTTACAGTTTCATCAGAGCCTCCAACAGGAATTGTAATTTATATATCTTCATTTACCTCCATGTTTCAGGCTTTGATGAAGCTGTAAGTAGTAACAGAGGCACTCCAATATGAGTTCACTGCATCATTATAGCGGAAACAGTTGTTAGCTAATGAAGTTCATAAGATAATTATTTGTTCCTTTGTCATCTCTTTTTCCTTCTAACTACTCTTAATTCGACTAAAGCTTTGTTCAGATATATGCGTATATTGAGTTCTACACCAGGTCATAAGTATCGCAATGCCTAATCGAATGTGTGTGTGGCGGGGTGCGTGTGTGTACGTGTTTGTGTGTCTGTATTTGTTCCCACCACCATCGCTTGACAACCAATGTTGGTATGTTTACGTTCCCGTAAGCTACTGGTTCGGCAAAAGAAATCGACAGAATAAGAACTAGGCTTACAAACAATTAGTCAGAGGGTCGATCTGTTCTACTAAAGACGGTGCTCCAGCATGGTCGCAGTCAAATGACTGAAACAAATAAAAGAATAATAAAGAATAAAAGTATTACACGTTTCAGTCATTTGACTGCGGCCATGCTGGAGCATCATCTTCAGTAGAACAGATCGACCCTCGGACTTATTCTTTCTAGTCTAGTACTTATTCTATATGTGCCTTTTGCCGAATCGATAAGTTTCGTGGATATAAACAGAGCGACAACGATTATCAAGCGACGGTGGGGGAACAAACATAGACACAAACTCATACACATAAATATATATACACATATCCACAACGGGCTTCTTTCAGTTGTCGTCTACCAAATCCACACACAAGGCTTTAGTCGGCCCGAGTCTGCAGTAGAAGACATTAACCCAAGATGACACACAGTGGGACAGAACCCGGATCCATGTGATTAGGAAGCAAGCTTCGTACCACACAGTCACGTCTAAGTAATTATTTATATGTATATAATTTGATTTCGCGGGAAGAGCCATTCTAACAATGCCTCTTGCCCTAAATCTTTGAAACTTCGAAACGCTTAGTTTTAAAATGGTGGCAGTTGATGAAGGAAATGTTCTCTCTGTGGCCTGTGTGTTTTCTGTGCTTTGTTTATGTTCTGTTTCTCATTTTGTCCACGTTTTGTTGTAACGTCCTGTACCCAGATATGCAAATCTATATATATATGTAGCTGTATGT
>NC_068988.1:49120048-49122655 GCF_001194135.2 Octopus bimaculoides
ATATATATATATATATAAGGTGGTACGTACACGTATGTATGAGCGTATATGCATGTATATATATATAAATAACTCGAATCAATAGAAGCAAATCTAACAATGGTCGAGAGAAACTTTGCGTTCGTGGTCGGTCGAGATGCAATAGAATTACTTTGAAATTCATTTCTCTCTCCAACTAATTTTCATCTACCCACGCACATCAAAACTTATCTCCTGTATGTGCGTCAACATACACACATACAGACCCACACATATGCACACACAGACATACACACACAGCCAGAAACACACAGAAATCGCACACATATTTTTTAATATTAATTCAATTCAGTTCTATGCACCGCAGTATGATGAGCTCTCCAAACGAGCCTAACTCGTGAAGCAAATGTAACGGAATGGAACAATTTTGGGATGGTTTCTGGAGATTGGGTGTATTGTGCAAGGCGGGTCACTGGCTGTTGCGGTTATTAACATATCGATATCGGTATGGTACTGACATCAATGCGTATCCCTTTATATATACACGTTGTTGAGTGTACCTGTCTGATCCAATCCAAAATGCTGAGCAGAATGTGTAATCCACTGGCGAACCTTTATTCCGACCAGAAGTGAGAGTATATGCTCCATAGAAACTGAGAAGCTGGATTCCTACGTCTACAAGCCTCCAAAGACATTTCATCCTTTCCCGGTCTCTCTCTCTCTCTCTCTCTCTCTCTCTCTCTCTGTCTATCTATCTATCGTTTCTTCTATTTATAATATGTTTTTTCTTTTCTTCTTTTACTTGCTTCAGTCATTTGATTGCGGCCATGCTGGAGCACCACAATCAAATCGATCTAAGGACTTTTTCTTCGTAAGTCTAGTACTTACTCTCTCGGATTATTTTGCCGAACCGCTAAGTTACGGTGCCATAAACACATCAGCATCGGTTGTCAAGCGATGGTAGTGGAGACAAATACAGACACACAAACACACATACACATCCATATATACATATATACATACACGCGCACACAATTATATATCTATAGAAGATTTCCACGAAAGAAAACTATGGTAGAATTTCTTTCTGGGGTTTGAAATTGCACCTGAATCTCAAAGCATGTTGCCGTTTTTAACTTCTGTAATAAATCGGGTTCGACCTGTTTCGGCGAATATTTTGCTCATGAATGCTACAAATATATATGGGCTTAGGAGAGTTTCAATTTGCAAGGTAAAAATCGGAAAAACATGTTTAAACTATTAAATACTCATACACATACATACAGACATACATACATACATACATACATACATACATACATGCATACATACATACATATGTAGCACACAGTTCTTGCATGCGTATGTATTCTTATAAAACTTCCTTATATTTTAGAATATATAGACATAATAGAATGTCTACCGGCTGATGTATGTAATCTTTGTATCCCTCCAATTTCTCTTTTTGCCGTATAAATTAAGGGTAAACCACTTTTTAACCTCACCCATATATGAGACTCGATTACGAAATAACCAGCACTTGGGTATTAATAATTGGATACACTGCCAGCAGTATATTTGATAGGTACTATCCCTTAGTTGGTTGGCTTCCCAACCTCCAAATCTCACGGAAATACGTGTGTGTGTTTGTGTGTGTGTGTATTGCGCGTGTGTGTGTGTGTTTATGTATATATGTATGTATGTATGTATGTATATAAATTTTCTGCTACTACAAAAAATAAACAACAGCAGTTCTCCGTTGTCACTAGCAAAACCCATGGTACTTCCTCAGGTATTGCTAGTATCTAAAATCATACGACGAGCATCATAGCAAAAGTTATCACGTACAGAATTTAACCTCACATTTTTGCACTCATTCTCATGCATCGTACTCTCGCATACTCTTTTACTCACGCACTCACCCACTCGTGAATTCATAAAATCACACGTATTGACACAGAGGCAGAGACTTTGGGACAATAAAGTAAGACAGATTGCGATGAGTGTTTTCGATTTGAGAATTGTATTTTTCGTCGCCAGTCTACAATGCTGCACAAACGTCGCTCCACCTCTGCATGTGAAGAACGAACGTCCACTATTATTAACTAAACTGTCCAAAGTAATGGTCTACATTTTTCTTATTCACTGAACTAATATAGCTTTATGTTGGAAAAGAGTGTTTCTTTTGATGTGATAGACACTTACTATTCTAATAATTGGGCGAAGCTTTTAGTTCTGTCTCGCCAATAGAAAGCAATTCACAGCTTTTCTTGAAAATCTAATAGATTCTGTTTATTTATTTATTTACTTTTTATGTATTTGTGTGTTTTTATTCTTCATCGTCATGCAAAAAATACAAAGGAAAACAAAAATCAAGTAAGAGTGTTTTAGTTCTTTAACTTCACTTTTAACGCTAGAAAGTAACCAATTATATCTACATATTTGTGTCGCTGCATGTAGTGTTTGTATGAGTGTGTGTATATACATATCTATCTATATATATATATATATATATATACTTATATTCATATATTAAGATACGGAGGGAGTAGTGACAGTAAGGTAAATATGAAAGTGGACAGAGAGACTGATAGCTTGATGCACTGAGATCTCTCTCGTTACATATAT
>NC_068988.1:49125843-49133031 GCF_001194135.2 Octopus bimaculoides
TAAGGATGATATACATATTCATGCAAAATACTTATTTATATATTTATTATTATCATTGATTATTATTTCGAAATTTTGCTCAAGGCCACACGTTTCATACAGTGTATGCCATGTCTTCCTCGGTACTTAACTCGCATCTCAACAGAAATTCTTCCGTCATCCACACATTAGTATTCCATTCGATATATTTTGTTGACCATCTCATGACTTGAGCAAACTTTAGACAATAAACAAAAAACGATTCCACTTTTACTTTCTTCTGCGTACAACCACTTAAGAACCTCCAATAATGTCTGTGTCATTTGAAATATCACATATTGCGAAAAATTCTGAGTAGGGACGAAGCCAGTCATCAACTTCACAAACAAAAGTTTATATATATTTTCACACGGAGGCGAGGACACTGGCGTCTGTGCGTTAAACTTTTTCGGTGAGGGTGTTTGTGTATGCCGTGTGTTAACACGTATATGACTGTATATGAGTCCCCGATATTAGGTGTCCATTACCATATATGAAATAAGATGCATACATACATATATATATACACAAATATATATATACATGCATATATATATATATATATATATATATATATATATATATATATATTATTTTATTTGTTTCAGTCATTTGACTGCGGCCATGCTGGAGCACCACCTTTAAAATTAACAGAATGCTTACAGCACCTAGGTTTCCCAAGCATTCACCCATCTAAGTACTAACTAGGCTCGATGTTGCTTAACTTCGGTGATTGGACGAGAACCGGTGCTTTCAACGTGATATGGCTGTAAGCATATATATATAAGCGTATATATAGATATAGATAAAGATATACAGATATATATGTATGTGTATACACGTATGTAAATGAATGTGTATATATATGTATATGTATATATATATATATATATGTATATATATATGCATCTGTGTATCCACACACACACACACACACACACACACACACACACACACACACACACACATGCAAGTTTGCTTATGTGAATATGATATGTTTAATATTGACAGAGCCGTGGCGTCAAAAGTATACTTCCTACGTCATCCGCCGTCAGACGCCTAAAAATCTGATATACGTACATACATACATACATACATACATGCACCAATGTTGGGAATTTCTGGATGACATTTACCAAATATATTTTATTTCCTACCATATAGCGTTTGCCTTATTCTACAAAATAGTTCATACAAAGAAAATAAAAACATTCAATTATTTATCAATACTAAATAACCGCAATATTTTATCTAGCTGTTTAAATAATGACGTGAAAATATTGCATGTTTAGAATATGAATAGATGAATCTATCACGTGATTTGCCTCTGACCATTAAATAGATGAATATGTAAAGAATATCTTTAAGTGTTTTTTTTGTTGTGTTGTTTTTATTATTTTGGGAAAAATATCCGATTACTGTTCTTATTAGCTGTGTTTACGGAAAGTTGTCATTATACACTGTTTCACTGTTTCCTTACATCGAACGTTTGAATAACCGGTAATGTGAAATACAGCAAAAAAAGATTCGTGATGCTACATCCACTAATATATATTTGTGTGTATTTGTGTGAGAGTGTGTGTCTGTATGTGAGTGCGTGTATGTGCTTAACATTATGCACACAAATAAAATTTATATATCTCTATACATTATTTGTATGTGTGTGTATATATATATACATATATATATATGTGTGTCTATTGTGCGTAAAACTACGTACGAAAAATATGGTCTCTCTCTCTCTATCTCTATCTCTCTATCTCTCTTTCTATATATATATATATAGAGAGAGAGAGAGACAGAGAGAGAGAGAGAGATACATACATAAATACATACATACATATTGTGTGAATGTGTGTATATATTCCCTAGTCCTATTGTATTTATTGTAATTATTTTACTCCTGTACTATCATGATTTAGCTCCTACCTAACCAACAACACCAACAATACTAACAGCAATTACCACAATGAATTTATACCTATATAATGCTTGTATATATACATACCTATATATGTGTGTGTGTGAGTGTGAGCGTGCGTGTATGCATATATATATATATATATGCGTACGTATGTGTGTATATACATTTATATATACGTATACACATATATATATATATATATATATGCGTGTGTGTGTGTGCGTGTGTGTGTCTATATATATGCATGCATGCCTGTATGTATGTATGTATGTACTGTATGTATATTCCCTAGCTTCATTTTATTTATTGTAACTATCTTGCACCATATTACAGCAAATCACGCCAACGACATCAACAACAAACCAATAATAATAATTACCAAAACAGCAACATAATTTTTGCATCTGCATTTATTATAATTTATTGCAATTTTTCCACTTAGAGCTTGAGTTTTTTTGTTTTGCATTGTTTTATTTTAGTTTGGTAGATGGTGTTGAGATAGCCATAAATATTTTGTCTTTAATATTCATTATTTTACTAGAACAATATTTTAGGTAGTGAAATAGGGTGGGGTATGTTTCTATCAATTGTTGAATAGTATATTTATATAATGGTCTTACTTTTCTTTTTTTTACGAAAAAAAAAAAGGTTATAAAAAGAGGAGGAATAAAAGTGCTACGTCCATATTGTGCTTAAATCAGGTATTGAATTCCTATTTTCTTGTAGAAAATATACCAAATTGGCACCACAAGAATAAAGTACAAAGCTTTTATACAATGTTTTTTTTTTTTAGCATTTTTATATATGCGGTGAGTAGATGGATGGTGGAGAATGATTTTCAACTGAATGCTTTTATTTTCTTCTACTAGAATCCCATTAATTATAAATTATGGAAGCTTTTAGATATTTTCCCTCTCTTTTTTCTTGAGTTTATTGTATTTCCAAATCATCTTTACAATATCATCATTGTTGTTCCCGTTGTTGTTGTTTTAGTTAATCTTGTTGTTATTATTATTATTATTATTATTATTATTATTATTATTATTATTATTATTATTATTATTATTGTTATTATTATTATCATTATTATTATTTTCATATCTATTATTATTGCTACCGCCAACTTCAGCATCTCCATTTTTTTAAGTGTTGTGTTAATAAGTGCATTCAAGGTAATTTACTGTAGATTTTTAGCACTATAATTTACTCGTAATGCTTTCTGAATTTCTTTTTTTGCTTGTAAAGTCAATTAACAATTTTACAAATTATTATCATTATCATTATTATTATTAGTAGTAGTAGTAGTAGTAGTAGTAATAATACCATTAATATTATTATTATTTTCATTATCATATTATTATGTGTGGGAAACAAAAAATTTCAATACGCTACAATACTCACCAAATATAATAGAAAATATAGGAATTTTATTTTCTATTTATTTTTATTTATTTTTATTTTTTTGCATCTATTGCTTTGTTTGAGTGTAAAACGTCTTCTCCCCTTGTCATAACATAAAAACATTTCATTTAAGTCCTGTGTTGATTTATAGCATTGAATAGATGGAGATTTATGACAAGGGTCTGACATGAGTAGAGATAAAACTTCTCAGCCTGTTCTGGTAGTATAGAACACAGTGAACAGATAGTTTACCAAGACACTCTAGTAATTGATGAACTGTACAGATTCTGACAGACACGTATAATAAATATTATTTTACTACTGCTGAATTGGTCATATTGTCTAACGTAGCATTTGTAGCTTGAATAGTTAATTTACTGGTCTGCTAATTGCAATTTGTTTTGGACGCAGTGTAAGACACCTCGCACTCACAATTATCTTATAGAGATAACTGTAGATAAATGAAGGCCTCAGAGAAATTGGAGGAACAACGTAATTCATTACTTTATCATTGCAAAGCGCTCAGTATACGGTGAGGAGTGGCGTTTTTAGATCGATTCCGACAAGAATAATAAATGAAAATTTGCAAACAAAATGATGTGATCAAAAATATTTTGTATATATGTCCCATCAGTAAACATTTCTACTTCCTTCAAGAGATTTAAAGCGGCACTGCGTGAGTTTTAATAATTTTCTGTTTCTTATACTAGGTTTAGATTGATGTCCAATATCCTATAGAGGTGACGAAAGTGAAATGTTTCTATTATGTCCAAATGTCTTTATATTCTTTGTTTAGGAATTAGATATCTTCCTCGAAATCAGGATCAAACAGGTCTACATGAGCTCTTCAACGTTGAATAAAGTACTGTGCCTCAGATTTCAAAATCGTGTGCATAATTATGCTTGACTTGCAGGATTGATGATAACGACAGCTGTTACATTGCATTAATGGCTTCGGCGTTCAGCATTCCACCACCTAGCTCTATTACGGCATAGGGGATGGAATAATTCAGCCTGTAGGAACTATAAAAATGCTTGCCTGTAGTGATAAATTCAGTATCTCTGACATCAAATGTCATTTACAGCAAAGTTGTGAACTTCTCATTTGGAAACTTGTTTTTTTCTCCCAATTTTGCTAATGCCTAATCATAATCTTCTAAGAAACACACCATGAATCATAGAAGTTCAGAGAAATGGCATAACATGCTAGTATTGCATAATACTTGACCTGCAGCATATTCTTTATGCAAAGCTGAATCTATCATTATTAAATTTGTGTGTTACCATATGAAAGTACTCCCACATGTGTTGAAGTATCGAAAGAGCATCTTACTTTCGTAACATGCAAATTCACCACTCAGTGTACCTTATCTGTGCAAACATCATCTACTGCTTCTAATATTCACTATTGAGACTAAGACGGCGAGAAGGCATAATCGTTAGTACGCCGGACAAAATGATTATCGGCATTTCGTCCGTCTTTACGTTGTGTGTTCAAATTCCCTCCAGGTTGATTTTGCCTTTCATCATTTCGAGGTCGTTAAAATAAATTCCAGCTGAAAAATTAGGGTCGATGCAATTCCCCTGAAATTGCTGGACTTGTGCCAAAATTTGAAATGTTCACTATTGAGAAGGAAACTAGTGCGTTCAATGACTTGGAGTTGACTTAGCACTTTCTCCATCCGAAATCGATATAATATATCCTAGTAAGGTACCAAGACGATTCAAAAATCTAAGCTACATCCTCTCTTAATAATCTCTCTATGTTGTCGAGCAAGTCCATTTGTACCGCGTTAAAACCTTGTCAAATAACGACCGCAGCCCTAGCAGCTTACTCCACAGAATCATTAGTGTTATATTAAATGAACAAGAAATTTGTTATTTGTTGTTGCTATGACTGGCATTCCAGAAAGACAAACACTGTTGAACATTTCAGGTGGCAGAGATCTCCGGCTGAAAAACCCCTTGATATTTTCGCATTAATCAATGGTGTAAGAGATATTTTACATGATCTACTATTATCCAATTTGTCCTTTCATTTTTTAAGGCAGATATCAGTGATTTGTGATTTGCGAGAAATTTGACAACTATTTTTAACAGGTCAAGTAAGCATGTAAATGCTACCGCGTTGACTCGATTTGCCTTCTGTACTTTGCAAGTGTGCTGTCTGATTGAACAGCTATAATGACATTTTCATTAAAAATCAAACAAGAAAATGATTTATAATTCAGCATGTTAACTCAGAATAAAAATGGTTAGGAAGGCACAGAGGAACATATTCCACCTAATCAGAATGCGTAAAATATGGGATACAGAAATTCCTTCCTTGTACCTATGTCTCTTACCTCTCTTTCTTTCTCTCTCTTTCTCTCTCTCTCTCTCTCTCTCTCTCTCTCTCTCTCTCTCTCTCTCTCTCTCTCTCTCTCTCTCTCTCTCTCTCTCTCTCCCTCCCTCTCTTTCAGGTCTGTATCACACGAAGCAATTACTAATCTAATACTCACAAATAAAGGTTACTCAGAAATGACTATTTTACCAAAACAAGAAGGAGGTTGCCATTTTATTAAAGACAAAATAACTAAATAACTTACAAGAAAAAAAAAAGAGGTATTAAAAATATCACAGACTCTAATAATTAATTATTTTTCAATAGAATTCCATAGTTATAGGAAAATCAGAATTAATCTTTCTTTCACTACTTCCTTACGGTTCTTTACACCCATTTTCAATAGAAATAATGGTATTTATTACCTATTAGAATTTCCCAATATGATTTATATTTATATGTATCTGTTCATGTATTATAATTCAAATCAATTCGATTTAATGTCACTACTGTATAGATGTACAAAGTAAAATAGTGCTCTAACACAGTTGTTCTATATCATCATGTGGCTGCATAATGTCGAGGTAGTTCAGCAAACCAATATAAATTCATGTTATGACATATAAAATTGTTGGATGAGCATGTAAATTTGTACACGAGATTCGATTATTTGGTAAGGAAGTTCTTCCTGCTCTCTCTCTGTCGCTGCTTATTGCAATTTCACTTGTTCTCATTGTTATTGCAATCATTTTCATTGTTGACATATATGCATATATATATATATATATATATCTGTGTGTGTGTGTGTGTGTGTGTGTGTGTGTGTGTGTGTGGATGTATATGTATGTATGTATGTATGTATGTATGTATGTACGTATGTATCTCCTCGACGAGTGCTTTGGGTCTGCCATTTTTTGTCATTAATTTTCACCTTGTACTTAACACGTTTGCCCCAGTTTAACTGAAGGACAGTTTCATGAATTTCGTGTTGTTTCCATCTTGTTTTCTTAGTTGGTTTCCTATGTAATTGGCACACAGGAAACCACAGCGCAGGAAAAAAATGATTTCTGTAAACACTAAAATCTATAATTGTATTACGCCAAGAAATATTAGTTTTACTTTTAAAGATTATTATTTTCTACATTATCTCCCCAATTTTACTTCTGTCGCCATTTTCCCTTTATTTTCTTCCTTTGGCTAAAATTTATTTTTTTTTATCGCCATTATTTTCTTCTGTTTCTTATATTTACTGTAAAGCTACTATTTCATGATCATTTTTCTTTTGCCTTATTTTTAACCTTGTTGCATTAAACATTTTATAGTTTTCTCTCTTAAACTTACGGTACAAAAATCAACATTTTTCAGCCCATAAATGTTCACCACGTAACCATCTTGAAAATTCATTTCTTAACTCTATATCAACAAAAGTGAATTTCTTCCTATACAAGAGAAGACGAAAAGATCAACCACAAACTAATAAGGAGAAAAACACTGAGAAAAAAAATTGAATAGTGTTCAGTCA
>NC_068988.1:49133511-49136491 GCF_001194135.2 Octopus bimaculoides
CAATCTAGAGTAATAATTTGTAGTTTTGAAATCAGTAGTTCTTTGACTGCTATTTCTGAATTCTCAGTATGTTGGAGAAGCAGGTTACTGTCAATCCCTATATATTTATGATTATAAATGTTTTTTACCGAAAAAGGTTTTTTCATATTGAGCTAGCCGGCAAAATTGTTAATTATTAATTTTATTACTAATTGACGATTCCCTGCCCTGCATATATATATATATATATATATACATACATACATACATACATACATACATAGATACATACATACATTCATACATACATACATACACATGCGTAAACGTGTTTGTGTGCGTTTGTGCATTTTTAAATTTAAATGCAAGGCACGTAATCAGTATACAGAACTTCATGCGCATTCATGTCTGTATTATTTTGACTAAGGAATTAATATTCTATAAATAATAGAAGGCAGCGATCTGACAGAGTGGTTAGCACGTCGGGCAATATGCTTAGGGGTATTTCGACCATCGCTACGTCCTGAGTTCAAATTCCACCGAAGTCGACTTTGCTTTTCATCCTCTCGGACTCGATAAATCAAGTACCAGTTTAGTACTGGGGTCGATATGATCGATTGTCCAACCCACAAAATCCAGGCCTTGTGCTTATAGTAGAAAGGATTATATAAATAATAGACATTTGTTAATGAAACGTAATTATGATTGCGTAGCTCTTTTATAAACAGCTTCTCGTTATGTGTGTATGGATGTATAAAGGCTTAATTTTTATTTGTTTTGCCTTATCTTTATGCGGAAGAACTCGTGCAAGCTCTTCCGCATGATATAAATATAAAATGATGATATAATATAAAATGAACAAAATAGTAATTTTTAAACAAATTCTATATATTTGGATATATAGAATTCTATGTATTGTATCTACTGGCAAATGTCGTATACAAATAATGCATCTCCATCTCTGTTTCCCCCTCTATTTATCTTTTTTTTATCTCTCTCTGTAAGTGAGGGAGGGGGCGCGTCAGTGTGTGCGTCTGGATAATTTTGGAAATGCATTTGTGTGTATGTTTGATGTTTCATGCACCTAAAAATATATGATGTTATAAACTAAGAGGATTGAGATATTAAAACTGTAAAAAAATTTCTCGCCTTCCTTTCATAAATTAAATGTCACACTGGTTTACAAGAAAATAAGCGGGAACTAAGCAGTATTTATCTCAGACCATGAACACACGCGCATACACAGACTAAAGGATTTAGATTTTGGTGACAATAAAAGAAAGGCTAAATTCCGTAATATATACTCGAGTATTGAATGAAATGGACTGGAGAAACGTGAAATGAAATCGTTTGCTCAATAGCTCAAGTGACTTCTA
This sequence comes from Octopus bimaculoides, assembly GCF_001194135.2. Classification (NCBI taxonomy): domain Eukaryota; kingdom Metazoa; phylum Mollusca; class Cephalopoda; order Octopoda; family Octopodidae; genus Octopus; species Octopus bimaculoides. The sequence continues at coordinate 49,134,867 of NC_068988.1, forward strand.
AGCGCAGAGATATAGTTTTTACTATATATATATACTCTCTTTACTCTATTACTTGTTTCAGTCATTTGATTGCAGCCATGCTGAAGCACCACCTTTAGTCGAGCAAATCGACCCCAGGACTTATTCTTTGTAAGCCTAGTACTTATTCTATCGGTTTCTTTTTGCGAACCATTGGGTTACGGGGACGTAAACACACCAGCATCGGTAGTCAAGCGATGTTGGTGGGGAGGGGGATAAACACAGACCCACAAACACACACATATATATATATATATATATACATATATACGACGGGCTTTCTTTCAGTTTCCGTCTACCTAATCAACTCACAAGGCTTTTGTCGACCCGAGGCTATAGTAATCCCTAATCCCTTTTTCCCCTCTCTCGTATTCCTCAATCCCTTATTCCCCGCCCTCTTATCACTTTTACCTCAATCACATTTGCTTTTCTTCATCACCTCCCTTGTACCTTGTTTCTCTCTCTCCCTCTCCTCACATTCAGTGATCCTTCCCTCTTAAATATAGTCCTTCTGATTTCCTTTCCCTCTCTCATAATCCTTAGTCCCTCTGCCTTCTTCAACTCCTCCCCTCCTCTACCACGTGATTCCTGTCCGGCTTATGCGTTGTCGCTCTTTTTCGACTGCATTTGTAGTGAGTCGCATCTATTTTTTTTTTTCGTCTCGCCACCCGGTCAGTAAGATTTTTCCATTTCCTTTTTCCTTGCGCTAGCTTACTACACCGTCTGATAGTCGAAAGACTGATTTGTTTCATTTTTTTGTTGTATAGACGAAAGCCTTTTGTTTTTCTTATGTTACGTTCGTCCGATAGTCAAAAGAAACCCGTTTGTTATTTCTTTGTGTTTGTATATGTATATTCGTTTGCCTTGCTTAGGAGCTTAAGTCTTTGGCCCAACTGGTTTCGAGTGATATCGGAGAGAATTAGGTGAAATTACATGGAGTCTTCAGATTCCGACTGAAGAAGCAATTGGCTGCGAATGATCCGTGTATCATGTTTTGTCCAGTTTGATGATGATGATGATGATGATGATGATGATGATGATGATGATGATGATGATGATGATTGCCTCATTTTGTCAGATGACAGCCGTCTCATATACAGCCTCATTGTTCTAATTTACTTTCATCCTTACATGTGCTTGGATATGACTTTTCAAGCCAGCCAGTGACTTACATGATATTAAACACATAATTAATTTCATTAGTTAATGGCAATTGTTGATGATGTTTGAGTGACGTTAACACAAGGCTCGGTCTTGCTCGCTGTGCGACAGACCTGACACGTATTTGGAGCCTGGAGGCGCAGGAAGTACTATCTCACGATTTATTAAGAATTTTGTAAACCTTCATGAATGTTTCATGAATATAAAGAATGTTTTTTTTTTTATAGTATTTCGTAGCACACTCATAAAGCTATAAATAATTATATGTATATAGGCACAGGCGTGGCTGTATAGTAAGAAACTTGCTTCCCAACCACATGGTTCCGGGTTCGGTCCCACTGCGTGGAACCTTGTGCATTATCATCTAGTATAGCCGCGGGTCGGTTAAACCCATGTGAGTGGATTTGATAAATGGAAACTGAAAAGAAGCCCGTCGTATATATATA
>NC_068988.1:49136511-49137184 GCF_001194135.2 Octopus bimaculoides
ATATATGTATATATATAATGGGTTTACGTCCCCGTATTTTAGCGGTTCATGAAAAGAGACCGATAGAATAAGTACTAGGATTATAAAGAATAAATCCTGGGGTCGATTTATTCGATTAAAGGTTGTGCTCCACCATGGCCGCAGTTAACTGACTGAAACAACGAAAGGAATAAAAGAATATATTTGGTTAGAACACTTATCATGTCTCAACCGCTGTCCAAGTAAAAATACAAATGCTCACATGTATACCAGTTAACAGCCACATATATATCATATAACATATATATCATATCTTGCTTAATAGATTACTAAAGCATTATCAAGTAACTGAGGGAGAATGTCTAACATAGCAGATATACTTGTGTATAAAATGATATAATATTTAAGCAAGAATTGACTCTTTCCGTCCCATCCTCCATTCTGTCAACATGTATGTATATGTGCGTGTGTTTGTGCGCGTGTATATTGGTCGAATAAGTGAGCATCCTGTGAAATTCTATTTCACTTGCGTACCCATAAATATATATATTAAATGTATGTATGTATATATGTATGTATGTATGTATCTCCTCACATCTCTCTCTCCATATATATATATGTGTGTGTGTGTATACACATATATAATATATATACATATACATGTATATATATATATATATATATATATATATAT
>NC_068988.1:49137450-49139822 GCF_001194135.2 Octopus bimaculoides
TATATATATATATATATATATATGTGCCAGTTTATACATACCTACGGACATACATATACATGCATTCATACATCTATAAATACATACATGTATACATACATACATTGATATTATCCTACATACAATACGTGGTTGTGTATGGATATATGCATGTATGCATATATGTGGTGGGATCTGTATTTGTAAGTATGCATATCTGTGAGCGTATGTGCATATGAGAGGTAGAATGTCTGTGACACAGAAATAGATCAATAGATAGATAGAAAGTGAGAGAGTAAAAGGCTACGTAGGTACATACATACATACATACATACATACATACATACATACATACATACAACTTTAGATTCATGTTGTCGTTGGTTGAAGCGAAACAAACGAGATATTTGTGGCAACTAGACTGAAAAAAATGGATGATGTGCGTAGAGATTCAGAAGTAAGAGTATGGAATTCATTGCCTGTCAGATTTAAGAAGAAAATAATTGTTTCACAGCATTTTTAGTAAGAGACTGGGGGAAGAGCTGAACTGCATCTACATTTTTTAGGCGAGTATAAGCAGAAACGAGAGAGGAGACAACAATCCCACGAACATAAAACAATGATCATTAGCAGTTTTTTTTTCTTTATCCTGATTTCTTCATTTATTATTGTCTGGATATATTTCTTAGGAAATAATTCTTTATGCTCAAAATATTCCACTGAGAATTTCTCGTCTAGGGATACATTTTTGTTTTGTCTCTTTTGGCGGTATTTTTTATTTTTATTTTTTTAGAGAAAGAGGTAAAAAGTATCAAAAAATACCAGTGAGAAGAAAGTGTTCTATATTGTGTGTGGAAATATTCCAACTCTATAAAGAGACGATGGGAGAGAGGGGGAGAGGGACAGAAAAGAGAGAGAACCTCTGTATGTGTGTGTATGTGCGCGTGTCTATGTGAGTGAGGGCGTAAGATATGAATACAACTAGAATGATTGAAAGAAAGGTGATATATATATACATGCAAAGATATATATGCGTATGTGTGTGTGTGTGTATGTGTGCTTGTGCGTGTGTATAGGGAGAGAAAATGCGAGATATATATGTGTGTGTATGTATGTACTATGTATGTATGTATGCACGTATGTATGTATAAATGCGCGCACGCACTCATACACGCAGAAAGACCAAGAGAGAGAAATGTGTAAGTTAAGCATGCTCAGTATTAGAACATATTTGAAAGTGAGAACACAATACAATAGTGATGTACAATTTGGAATGAGATTGAAAGGCTCATTGCAACATAATGAATATAATGACTGCAAGTTTCGTCCCCAGAGGCCATCGTCAGACTATAACATTTCGAAGAAGAATGTAGACTGTATTTATAGGAAATCAAGTAGGCTCAAAAGAATACGTTGTCTGTTGGGGTGGGTTCAGAAATATTTAAAGCTAATATTTTTTATGTGGACTTGATGCAGATGTCTGTTGCTGGGGTGTTGATGATTTGAGAAATATATAAAGATGCTTGGGTATAGATTTTGTTGCGGTTGGAATAAAATATAGTAAAAAAAAATTAAAATAACATCCATTAGAATAGTAGCAGCCTGTGTAGGTTAAGCGGAAATTAAAAAAAAAAAAAAGAAACATGCTTATTCTTTTTTGTGTGTTTAATCTTGTCAATCGCAAAGATAAGTTTTAAAATATTGGTTGGTATCTGTTTATTGATAAGAGTTGATATGTGCTGCTTTCAGGCAGTGTTTAAAAAATCGAAATAGAATGAAGGCTTAGGTCATCAGAAGAAAGTAGTATCAGAAATGTATTGTTAATCCGTAAAAGAAAAGGAAACGATTATACCTGAGTTGGTTTATGCACAGGAGAAAAAATTATAGTCATATAACAGTATATACAGAAATATAGATTTCGTTACTCGGGCTCATCATAAATTTTCCGTGAGACTCATGCCTGTCCGAAGAATTTAACGTTTTGCCGCTTTATTTCTGGCCCCAAATGGTTTTTTTTTTTTATAGCTAACACTATGCCTTTCTCCATTTCTAAGTTAAGGGTAAAAATAAAGTAACCCTGCTAAACACTGCTGATCTACACACGCAGACACACAGAATAACAGCAATGAAATAACGACAGCGGAGTGCACAACAAACATCACCGATCTGACTGTCGCCTGTACTCTTGACAAGAAACGTCAGTTAGTCTTTTACACCTACCAAGCTCATTCGTATTAGCCCGAGTTTCTGGATAATTTTTCGTTCCTTTAAGAATATTGTAGTACGGAAAATTTTCATAGACTAGAATTTAAATCCTAATCTCTATAGAAATGTATTGTTTCAAGGAAACGTTGAATTGGACTTATTTTTAATTTTTACTATTTTAAATAACA
>NC_068988.1:49140049-49140911 GCF_001194135.2 Octopus bimaculoides
TATATATAGTGAAGAAATAAGTGATATAGGTATCCACTCTATGCTGCTCAACCGATTAGCGCTCTGGTAGAGCTTCAGGAATATAAAATTAAAGAGAGGAAAAAGCAAATTCAAAAGCCGATGTATATATTCATTCAATCCATGTTAACGAAATTCTCTATCATACATACATAGATGCATTCATCTTTATATATAAAATGTCTCTAATAATTTATAAATACATACATATACACGAAAATTTATAAATATAAAAAAATTCATCCACATATAAAAGTTTACACACACATAAAAATTCATAAATATAGATATATAAAAAGTGTCAGCCCATAAATGTACTTGCGAAGTCCGAATGAAGATGATAATAATGCGGATGTAAAATGATCATAATGAGTCTGGAACATGTATAAAGTCTATGTATACAGTCTTACGGCGGTTTCGAAAACATATAGGTTGTCATGGGTGTGCTAACTCCAACCATAGCAATACTCTATATTTCTCTCATCAGAGTTAATAGAATCACAATGTTAAAATTTTAAAGGAAATGGTGGTTTAAATAATTTAATAAAAATCGAATGTTTCAGTGAACCATTCTCTTTGGGCATATGATATTAAACACAATGTATAATATAAGGTATATTACGACGCAATATATAATATCAAGTTTTAGGAGAATCTATCATATGAAGTAAGGCTAAATTCGAATCCTATAGTGTAATTATTTTTGAAAACTTTTAACATTGAAAGATATTTGTTAATATGGATTGAATGAATATATACATCGGCGTTTGAATATGTTTTCTCCTCTCCTTAAATATATATTCATATATACATACATACACACACACACACACACACACACACA
>NC_068988.1:49142207-49145754 GCF_001194135.2 Octopus bimaculoides
ATATATATATATATATATATATATATATGGATATTTACATTAAAACAAATACATGACGATATAGCAACACATACATGAAAACATAGCTGAATGCATATATACATACACACACATACACACATACATATATACACATATATATGTGTATATATAAATATGTGTATATATATACATATATATGTGCGTGTGTGTGTTTGTGTGTGTGTGTATATATATATGTACGTATATATGTATGTATATATTTGTATATGTATATGTACATATATGCATGCATGGCAGACTTACAATGAAGAAGCTTCACTCTTGGCTGTTGGTACAAAATACGAGCTTTTTTCCAGCTTTTATCTGCAAGCTCTCAGTGGAAAGTATAAGTATATCAAAATGCAAATAGCACTGATTTCTTGGTGAATTAATACTCAATTGCATGCAAATTTCTAATCCATAAATCGTGTACGGCGTTTCATATATTCATTCCCTATTATTACTGTGATACTTACATTATCATTACATGAAGAAGTTACACGATGTCGTTCTGGAAGCTATTGATGTTGTCATGTACTCTTCCGGCCTCGTATGAGTGAGTGTAGGAACAAATCATCGTCTTTGTATATTCAGTGATGAGAATGCCCTGCGTCTACGAAACTCAGTTTTAGCGTAGTGACTTTGCGTCACATGACAGGAATGTTGGGCAACCAGTAGACTATGTTTTATTACTCTTTCTTTTTGTTTGTTTGCACACAACGCTATAAGCAACTGAAACATGTAGAAGAGAAACTATTTGAAGACATGTCTTGTTTCAAATACCGATAGATCTATTTGAAAGCTACTACTGTTAGTATACTAAGGTGTATTTTGCGGTCATCTAGATCTGAAGTGTGGTTACTCTCTATGAAGGTATGTTAGGGAATTCTGTCGTATAGCTTATAAATTGCTAACAGCATTCGAGGAGAGTGAAGCGGTTAAAGTAACTACGCGCTGAGCACAGCACTTACTTCGGAAGGAATCAGGCACTTGTAGTGATTGAGTGATTTTTAGTTGGCGCAAATCACGATATTTATGTGGGTGTTAAGGAGGGTATAAAACTACAGTGTGCAAGAGCAATATGGTAGGAAGATATGTATCGCTTTGTGGTAAGTAGCGGAGAAAGTCGCTTAGTGTATATGCTACTGTGGATTATACGCCGCAGAATTCTAAACCAAAATATCTTCAGTGTAAAATATTGATTTTTTTTTCTCAAAGATTTGAGAGTAGATTTCTTCTTAATTTATGGGTGGTGGACGTGTAGTTCTGTCAGACTAGGTGTATAGTCATCAATAGATCTTGACATAGTTTTTTTCTTTCTGAATCCACTCTTTATGTGTCAATCTGCCACTGATAGTTTGAATAAATTTTTCTCGTACTATGCGGGACGGTATTAGGTAAAGGTAAAGTTGCTTTCTCGAGCTATAGTAACTCATAAGGACTGGTTGCCCGATTTCCTGGCGTATATATTCCCCACCTGGATGGGACGCCAGTCCGTCGCAAGATTACTCCTTTTTGCTAGCTGAGTGGACTGGAGCAACGTGAAATAAAGTGTTTTGCTCAAGAACACAACGCGTCACACGGTCCAAGAATCAAAGCACAATCTTGCGATCATGCGTCCGACACTCTAACCACTGAGACATGCGCCTTCACAGAGATGCTGTTGGCATGCATCACGGATGAGTCTGCGTGTTACAACAGTTGGCAGGCTATTCTACAGATGGTGGTTGTGATATATAATATTTATTCTTTTATTCTTTTGCTTTTTTCAGTCATTTGCGGCCATGCTGGAGCAACGCCTTTCGTCGAAAAAATCGCCCCCAGTACATATTCTTTGTAAGATTAATACTTATTCCCTCAGTAATTTACGTATCGCTAAGTTAACGGCACGTAAACACACCCGCATCAGTTGTCAAACGATGGTAGGGGACAAAATCAGACACAAAAATGTATATACTTTATATATATAAAAAAAGTAAAAACTTACTTGCAAATGGACGCGTGGTGTTCGATATATGTTTGTGTGTGTGTGTGTGTGTGTGTGTGTGTGTGTGTGTGTGTGTGTATGTATATATACGATGGTTTTCTTTCAGTTTCCATCTACCAAATCCACTCACAAGGCTTTATTCGGTCCGAGGCTATAGTAGAAAACACTTGCCCAAGGTGCCACGCAGTGGGACTGAACCGGAAACCATGTGGTTGGTTAGCAATTTTCTTACCATGATGCCACTCCTGCGCCTATTCTGGAAGTCTGCTAAGAATCATGATCTTTTATCTCTATTCAGCACACCATTGAAATACCTTTTACTGTTCCGACCTTCTTTGTGTGGAAGTGTTTTTTGGATCTCAGCTCTATCTAGTGGTATGTTATTTTTCTAAGTAGCAAACAAGCTTTCTTGACGATGAAATGTGTGGTACAAAATATCAAACATTTTAGAACTTAGTGACAGTGTCTTCATTTTGATGGTGCATACTTGAGGATGTTTAGAGTAGTGACTCATGATGTAACTCATGTACGGATTTTCATGTCGAAGTGGTGAATATATAATAGTTTAGGGAGCGTTTCACTTCGAAATTTCCGAATGATGATAGGACGAAATCTAATGGGTATTTTCTTCATATTGACGATTGCAGAATGAGTGGCATGGCTGCATGTTTGAGTATATATTTTCCATTTGTCTATAGGATCACAATGAATTTTATGAAAGGGACACCTATGGGGTGATCACACCATCAGATATTAAGTCATTGAATTCTATATTTGTTCAAATTATATTTCGATACTGCAAAGTGGCAAAAACCACTGCTAGGGATTCAATGCACGCTGTCACGCAATCAACAGCAGTCTATGTACGCTCATGCTACTCCAATTTATTTAAGTAATGCGAGCATTACATTAAATGCAATATGAAGAGCAATCTTCAGCTGCATGAAAATGCAGAAAATTACTGTAGAAAAGACATACTATATATGTGGCAACATTTCAAATCCAAGTGGGAGAGAGAATACATAAAAATCCAAATGTGAGGAAGAATACATAAGTCCATCTTGACATAGCCGAGTCTATCAGGCTAGTAATTGATTCTAGACAAAAGTTTTAACTGTCTCAGATTTTATTGTTTCTTATCTAGTGGTGATAGCATAAGGGTCAATTACTTCTAAAGGGAGGGGAGGTGTAAGCAGTATGCATGGACAAGGCTATAAAATGTATTAGAATCTAAAGGTTTCACTGGTCTTAGTAGTATCAGGTCATTTTACTACTATCAAAATGTTGAGGAATTAATGTTGAATTACAACCCTAGGTATATGGGTCAAATAGGTTTTTTTTTTCCTTTTGGTCCGAATAGAGTAACAGTATAGTGGTACAGATAACAACAATACTCTAACCAATATTTTCACAATAAGAGGTATGTTAATAAAATAAATAAAATTAGATGTAATTATTAAATCTAATTTGATCACCTATCCTTTTGGGATACGATATGTGGGTGCCTACGCATAAGTATCATATTCAACCTTGAATCTA
>NC_068988.1:49147104-49149048 GCF_001194135.2 Octopus bimaculoides
ATATATATATATATGCTTTATATACAAACGCACACATACACACGCACACATACATCTATACATTTATACACGTACACATCCGCCCATATGACTCTGTGTGTATGTGTCAGTATGATGTCATTACTGTACGATGGAAATAAAATCGTAATAATAAATGGAAATTGATATGATATCTGATATTCGATACATGCTATATGCCATAATATCCTATAATATGCTTCGCTTGTTCATTGCAGGAATGTAAAAGCCTATCGGGTGGAATAAAACAGGATATAACAACAACCAGGTGCTCCACCAATCAAAAATTTATTTGGTTATACCGAGATGAATACAATGAAATTTTGGCGAATTATGCACGACCACAACACGCAGAGGTGGAATAAACTGTTAGACAGATGAATGAGATGGGTGCCTACAACACCTCTCTGGCCATTCATCCTTACCGTCTTTCTCGTTTGCAATGCAAGCTACCGGGGGACTCCTTCGTAATTGCCTATTCGTGTTCATCGTCAGCAGCAACATTCGATTCTCATCGTCGTCGTCGTCGTCATCAACAACAAAAGCGTTGCGATTATCATCATCATCATCATCATCATCGTCGTCGTCGTCGTCATCATCATCATCATTATCATCATTATCACCAGCATCATCATCATCATCATCATCATCATCAACTTAAGCAACATCAGTGTTATCATCATCGTCCGCGTCGTTGTCGTCATCATCATCATCATCATCATCGTCATCTTCATCATCATCATCATCACCATCAACGATAACATTAGTGTTATCATCATCATCATCGTCGTCGTCGTCGTAATATCAAATAATATCAAAGCCTTAGTTATTTCTCTACTCCGCCCACTCCTCCACAACGCTCGTTTTTTCCTGGTTAGCCTTCCCTCCCTTTATAATACTACAATGTCTGTTGTCTTATCACTTCTTACACCGTACCTACCGTAACGGAACCCATTACCGTCCCACTTCTATCGACATATTTCCTCCCTCCACCAGAATCAAATTACTTAATTTTACTTGAAATATAGAATCACATCCTCCCACTCTCTGTCACTTTTCACTCTGTCAGTCTGTTATCTCCCTTTATACCTATACATACATAACTTACCTACATTCACATATGAAATATATATATATATATATATATATATGTGTGTTGTTGTTGTTGTGGTTGTTGTTATTGTTGGCACTCCATCGCTTACGACGTCGAGGGTTCCAGTTGATCCGATCAGCGGTACAGCCTGCTCGTGAAATTAACGTGCAGGTGGCTGAGCACTCCACAGACACGTGTACTCTTAACGTAGTTCTCGGAGATATTCAGCGTGACACAGTGTGACAAGGCTGACCCTTTGAAATACAGGCACAACAGAAACAAAAAGTAAGAGTGAGAGAAAGTTGTGGTGAAAGAGTACAGCAGGGTTCGCCACCATCCCCTGCCGGAGCCACGTGGAGCTTTAGGTGTTTTCGCTCAATAAACACTTAACTGGTACGTGTTGGGTTTCCTGGACACCAATGTCTCTCATACCTATATATATACTTCTTCTTTTACGCCCTTTTAAAGCCTAGTCAGAGTCGTGGGCCCGGTTTCCCGGTTTCTATGGCGTATGTGTCCCCCTTCCCGCAGCGTTACTCATTTTTGCCAGCTGAGTGGACTGGAGTAACGTTACACAAGAAACAGGAAGAAAGAGTGGGAGAAAGTTGGGGCGAAAGAGTACAACTGGGGTCGCCACCACCCCCTGCTGGAGTCTCGTGGAGCTTTAGGTGTTTTCGCTCAATAAACACACACAACGCCCGGTCTGCGAATCGAAACCGCGAGTCCACTGCCCTAGCCACTGGGCCATTGCGCCTCCACTGGGCCCTTTTAAAGCCTTACCAGGCTCATGGGCCCGGTTTCCCGGTTTCAATGGCGTATGCGTTACCCAGCTG
>NC_068988.1:49149567-49151460 GCF_001194135.2 Octopus bimaculoides
TATATATATATATATATATATATATATATATATATGTATGTATATGAAGCACTTATCAATCTGTGATATAAGAGAATTTTTTGTCTTGGAAACTCGTCTTTCGAACAAACAGGAATTCTGTAAGCTTTACTTCAGTCATAGAGTATAAATAATAAATGAGGAATGAAGATTATGATACGTTTAGTCCATGGCTTGCGATGAATTCAACGACTTGTAGGTTATCTGTCACATATCAAATCTACAGATATAAAAGATAACGGGGATTTAGTCTTATACATTTTCCTTCGAAACCGGTTGGATAAACTAATGCACAAAATGATCATCATTATCATTATCAACTACACCACTAATGCTAATCTCTGTTTTTACTAACACTGCATTTAATCCGTCAATCTCAGTTTCGTTAATACCAACACTTTCCACACAATTCCCAATCATTATCAGGTCCAGCAACCCGAGCTACTAGAGGTAGTTGTCAAATTGCCTCAAATTACACTCTACCATTTTAAATAAATGTAAAATACAATGGGCAAAAATTTCGAAGATTGAACACATTTTATAGGTAAGACTACTTGATGATATCAGACCTAGGGTTGAACAGCGACATTAGTTCTACCATCACTGATATTGGCTTCAAATTTTGGCACAAGGTCAGCAAGTTTGGAAATGGGGGATTCTATTACATCAACTCGAATGATTAACTGGTACGTATTTCATTCACCCCGAAATGGTGAAAGACAATGACAACCTCAAAGGAATTTGAACTCAGATCAGAACGTAAAGACAGCGGAAATGTTGTTATGTATTTGTCCACGCGTGCTAACGATTCTGCCAACCAGCCGCCTTTCTGTCATTGCCAATATTGGTTTCAAATTTTGGAACAATGCCAGTACTTTTGGGGCTGGTCGATTACATCGACTCCACATCGACTCCGACAAGATGAAAGACAATGTTGACCTGAGCGGGATTTGAACTCAGAACACAAGGACAGACAAAATGCCGTTAAGCATTTTAGCACGTAGCCACCACTATCACTGCTGGTGGTGCTACTGCTGCTGCTTCTGCAACTGTTGCAACCGTCACTACCACCAGCACTACCACTACCACCACTAACACCACCACCACAGCCACTACAACAACTAGTGCTCAACTGGTACTTATTTTATCGACTCCGAAAGATGAAAGTCAAAGTCGACCTGGGCGAAATTTGAACTCAGAGCAAAAAGACAGAAGAAATACCGTTAAACATTTTGCCATGCGCGGTAACGATTCTGCCGCCATCGCCAGTGTTAACAGTAGAATTATTATCGGCAATATCACAGCAACATTTAGCGCTACTTTCCCCGACAACACTACAGCCAATGCCACCCTCTTCAATCTTACTACAACAATCATTGGTACTAACTCCATCAGTGTCATAGCAACCATCATTGCAACTCTTAACACAATCACTACCGTAATAACAATTCGTAATTGCTTGTACCACTAATACCAGCACCAGCACCACCACCAGCACCACCACCACCACTACCATCGATCTCACCACCATCAACCATCACCTCCACCGTCATCATCATCACCACCATCAACCACCACAATCACCATCACCATCACCACCAGCACTACCATCGTCATCACAGCCATCATCATCATCACCATGGCCATCACCATCACCACCACCACCACCACAACCATCGCCGCCACCATCATCACCGCCATCACCATCACCATCACGACCATCATCACCGCCATCACCATGACGACCACCATCACCGCCATCACCATCATCATCACGACCACCGTCACGACGGCGACCACCACCACCACCTTTATCACAACCACCGCGACCACCAACATCATCATCGCCACCACCATCATCACCGCCATCACCAT
>NC_068988.1:49151936-49154191 GCF_001194135.2 Octopus bimaculoides
ACCACTTTCCAGTCACAGCCCCCTCACACCGTCTGTCTTATTCTTGCTTGACCGATATCAAACAACAATAAGATTACAGCGATCAGATAACAAAGCAATGGGCTCGCCCCTGTAAATTAGATGAAACTGTGATGAAATGCAATGTAACAAGAGATAAATGCTAGTAGTAGTAGTAGTAGTAGTAGTGGGACGGTGCTGGTGGTAGTGGTGGTGGTGGTAACGGTTGCACCATCAGCAGAAGCAGCAGAAGCAGCAGCAGCAGCAGCAGCAGCAGCAGTAGTAGTAGTAGTAGTAGTAGTAGTAGTAGTAGTAGTAGTAGTAGTAGTAGTTCAGACGGTGTTCAGTTTTCACTTCAGCAAGTTTCTTTTCGAGAGGCATTCCAGCCGTGACAGTCACATCTTTCTTATCTGGAGTAATTATATTATTCAGCTTGTCCGAAATGCTAAACATTGGTGGAATATGATCGGAGGAAGATTTGGCTACGTTTTCTGGTAGTTAAGTCAAACGCATAGCTGTCTGATGATGTGGTTGTTGTCGTCATCGTCGCCGTTGTTGGTGTTGTTGATGTTATTGTTGTTGTTGTTGTTGTTGTTGGTGGTGGTGGTGGTTGTCGTCGTGGTCGTGGTGGTGGTGGGGGTGGTCGTGGTGAGGATGAGGATGATGATGAGGAGGAGGAGTAGGAGGATGATGTTTTCATTGTTGCCATCGTCGTGAGAAACCCTTTTTATTGCTATATACGAAGGGGTGCTGAAAAGTTTCGGGCTTTGGGTAAAACAAAATACAAGAGTATCAGTCAATTATGATTTAATTCCGCATTTTCTCCTCTCAGACTCACACACTTGTTGCAGTATTTCTAAACCCTTCAGTTACTCTAAGACCTGTAAAACAACTCGGAAGGTTGGGCCTCAGAACTGGCCTTTCGCGCGACCTTTAAAACCAAGAACTTTTCAGCAATCCCTCATATAGGGTACTTAGAATCCCCTATACGAGTGAGTGCTGAGTCATACGTTAGGGCGTGATTTGAATGAATTTGGTTGCTATTTCTTCGTTGCCATTTTGTTGCTATTTTTATTGCTGCTATCGTTCAAATAGACTTGTAACCTATGAGATAAACTTTACCTGCTCTGACCATCCTGAATGCTAGTTGTTAACTAGGTCTAAATTATTAAATGGGTCCTCCTTTGACGATCAGCGAAGAGGATTTGAGCGAGATATTTCGAACAGATGGAATGATACATATCTTCGATATCTTTTATTTGTTGCAAATCGAACGCAACGCTGTATTTATGTATTTATTTGTTTATTTATCTATTTACTTTCATTACTGAGTTCTGTTATGACTGTCTCTTGCAGTCATAACAGTGTATTCACTTACACTATCACGCACATACATATGCAACCTTACAGGGTGGACTAGGTATATGCCAACAGACACAGATCAATAGGTGGAAGAATTACAGAGGGTTGGATGGGAAGACAAATGGTGTATGGGCGTGAGAATAAACACAGGATGAGTGTATGTATAGATGGACAGACTGACAAATAGATAGACATATAGACAGATAACTGGACAAACGGATAGATAGATAAATAGATAGATAGATAGATAGATAGATAGATAGATAGATAGATAGATAGATAGATAGATAGATAGATAGATAAATAGATAGATAGAAAAATCAGTCGATCGATGTGTGGATTGAATGATAGGCAGATAGAAATTGAATGTGTGTGATGGAGTAATTAAGTGCCACTATGGCTACCAGAGGACTATGAACAGTTAGATATTTCCTACGTTTCATTGTTTATATGAATTATTATAGACATTGAGTCGTTTATTTCTAGGTCGTTTGGCCAAGTAGTTATTACATCGCGTCAATGAAGCTTTTAAAATGGATTATATTGGTGTGGTGTAAGGGGAGGATATCACACGGAAAGTGTGACAGTGGATATTAGGTCGTTGATTAAAATTTCATGATATCCTATATGTTTCCGAAAAAAAAAAAGATAGAGTGCATAATTGATTTACCGAGATGCCACATGTAGCTGGTGTGACAAATAGGATATCAAAGAACTGATTTGACAGAAGATATCATCATGATATGAACGCCATATTGAGGATATCTTCTATGATTGATGTGGTGTAAATTCTCAATTACACTTGACTTGACAGAGGATATCCTGTAAGGTTAAGTGCTTTTTTTATGCAGATGTGTGTCTTTAAGTATATATATATATATATATTCATATATATA
>NC_068988.1:49154464-49156170 GCF_001194135.2 Octopus bimaculoides
ATATATATATATATATATATATATATACGTATATATATGTACATACATGTGTGTGTGTGTGTGTACATGCAGTCTGTACCTTTGATCCTTAATGTAGTATATATGATACAGAAGGGATACTTAAGTTTCATATAGATGTATGCCGATTGTATTCAGACAGGATGAGAAAAAAACGTTTGGCTACATGAAGTCATCTAACTGATAAGCAATATGTCCACCGCTCTTAGTGCAGGAGTGAACGCTAGAACACGAAAATGGCGAATACGATGAAATATTGTGCAACTATATGACAGGAGATAATTGAAATACTTTGAGATGCCAGCTATTCTATGCGTCTGAAATGCATAATCAAAAAATGGAGTAAAAACGTGAACGTACACACGGTCATTATAATTGATGTATATATGCATATATATGCGTGAGTGTTTGCATGTATGCATGTGTGTATGTGTTTAAAATCACCACTACCTCCAGCTCTATAATCACAACTAGCAATAACAATACAACCAGCACTAATTAGTTTATCATTACTATTGGTTCAATAATAAACAACAAACTCAAAAAGCATCATCGCTCAACCCATATCCTGTTTTAATTGTAATACTATCCCCTTCATTGCAGTAGAGCTACATTCTCGCACCGCAATCCACCACTACAATGTTAATTACTAACCCTATATCATTTGAGTATATATACAATCTAGTTATCTACACCATTTCAAAGATATACTATGACTCGCCTACGTTATAACATAGACATATCAACTCTAACATTTCCACATACTACAATCCCTCCCAACATTATCACTAACACCGGATTAACTATCGCCATCCTCGATATTATTACAGCTACCACAACACTTATTACAAGCCAGGGAAGAAACATTCTCTTTCTTGCTCGATATGTTAGAAATGACAGCTAAATTTCTATTAAATAACCAACCTAAAATTGAACACATTGGATAAAACGCTACTGGGTTCCTTGAACATAGAAAAAAGACAGGAATCTCCTTGGAGGAATGCATTTGTTCGTAGCTCTGCTCATCTAGGTATGACCTGCAGAGTAATATCAACGGTAACAAGAAGCAACGTTTCTGGCGGTTGAAAAGAGACTGTGATGGGAGGTATTTACAAGGAAGCTTAAGGGTGGGACAAAATATGAACGACGAAAGGAGAGATAAATTAGCTACGTGGTTCTGTGCTGACGTGGATTGAGATCAACTAGACATTACGAGCAGAGAAAGCTGTAGTCACGCTAATTGATAGTGGTTCTGAGAAGTACACACATGGACAAGAGATAGCATTATCATGTATTGGTATACGAACACATCATTTTAGAGTCTGGAAGTTAAACAACCAGCACAGCTCATCAGTCTCAAATAATTTCCTCCTTTCCACGAATGTTGGTAATTCTACAAGAACTTATAGGCAATGCTTTTCGTCCACTTATACAAAAAAGTATGCTTTTAAAAATAAAACGGTTTTCAAAGACTTTATAATGGCTTTCATAAAAGTGCACTGGACCTCGAATACAGTTGAGTCATAAGGTGCGGCAGTGGTCCATGGGAAAACAGATTTTTAATTTAAGACGACAAAAATTAGAGTAGCATAACGACCTGTAACACATTCACAGACGCACACACACACACATGTATATATATATATATATATATATATATATATATATATATATATATATATATATAT
>NC_068988.1:49156180-49158904 GCF_001194135.2 Octopus bimaculoides
TGTATATATATATATATATATATATATGCCTATATATATTTATATACATATATATATACATATACATATGCACTCACATGTACATAGGTATATATATATATATATATATATACATACATACATACATACATACATACATATATATTACATGTATAAAAGCATATATATATATATTATATGTATAAAGACACACGCAGACGCGCGCACACACACATACACACACACACACACGCAGACACAGACACACGCACATATAGAAAAATGAGGGAAGAGAAAAAGGAATATACTTCAGTATTATTTCGGACAGAAAAGGAGTGTGGGACACAAAGTGTTCCAGAGACTTGAGATAATTAGTGTCTGTACAGTTAGTTTTCATTCTCTTTCGATACAACTCCTGAGAGTCATTTAAACCTTTGATGTCTGAGCTGGTATGTTAACATACGAAACACTTGGGACTATCGCACATATGAAATGCGTTTGGGCAGAGTTAGCGGTACTTGTGTGTATGTATGTTTGATTAACGTATGAATAGGGGCCTGCCTATTTAGAGGTATGCATAATTAGAATATAAGATGGAGTTTTATTTTAGTTTCCGTTTCGAAAATAGTATTTAATTATGCGTAAGCTTCACACGCGAGCTCACAAGCGCGCGCACACACACAGAATGTTCAGTACACTCATGGGTATGTGGTTATAACGCTTGATATACAACCACATGCTTTTAGGGTCACTCCCACCGCAGGACATTTTGAGTATATTGAGCTCTATAGGCCCTTATCGATGGATACCGTGTAAGTGAATCAGGTAAATTTGCTAGTCGGAAGGTAGTTGTTTGAAAGTCTAATGCAAATATTTATATATGTGCGCAAACGTTTGCGAGTTAAATATAACAATCATTCGTATCACTTACGTATATACCTAGCAGATCTCTGTCGTTGCTTTATGCATACATATAAACATGCGTGGAGGCGCAATGGCCCAGTGGTTAGGGCAGCGGACTCGCGGTCATAGGATCGCGGTTTCGATTCCCAGACCGGGCGTTGTGAGTGTTTATTGAGCGAAAACACCTAAAGCTCCACGAGGCTCCGGCAGGGGATGGTTGCGAACCCTGCTGTACTCTTTCACCACAACTTTCTCTCACTCTTACTTCCTGTTTCTGTTGTGTCTGTAATTCAAAGGGTCAGCCTTGTCACACTGTGTCACGCTGAATATCTCCGAGAACTACATTAAGGGTACACGTGTCTGTGGAGTGCTCAGCCACTTGCACGTTAATTTCACGAGCAGGCTGTTCCGTTAATCGGATCAACTGGAACCCTCGACATCGTAAGCGACGGAGTGCCAACAACGACATATACATGCCGTAAAACGTATTTTATTTGAAATTGGAGAAAGTGCATCGTTAATATACGAGGGGTTGCTGAAAAGTCTCTGGCTTTAAGACTATCGCGAAAGGCCTGGTTGGAGACCTGACATTCCGAATTCTTTTGCAAGGCTTAGGAAAGCTGAAGGACCGTTGCAATAAGTGTGTGAATCTGAGAATGGAATATGTTCAATAAAATCATAATTGACTGATTCTCTTGAATATCCTTTTACCCAAAGCCAGAAACTTTTTAGCACCCACTTGTAAGTAAGACTGAATCCAAATGACTGGACTTTCTTTAGTGTCAGAAAATACTTTAGGCCTCAAAGATTATTGGTACTTTACTGCACTAAGTAGAGTTATAAAACGGAGGGTGGCTAATATACATTGAACAGCGTTATTGCAGAACAGTCAGATATATTAGACTCCATAAAGAAAAACAAAAACAAAAAAAAAGCATCAGATTGATTGCCATAAATTCCCTCGTAGACAGGCGCCAGGCTCTTGTGCAAAAGTGGGTTGTCCTGTTTCGTTCCTTTTTTCTGTTAGTTCAGAGCATTTGACGTAAATGTCACCATTTTGTCTTTCAAACTTCATATCTGTCGGTTCGTATGTCAACACTAAAATCTAGCCCTTGGTTGTGAAATAAATTTATCTATTTCTTTCTCCGAAATATTTTCGAATTGTAAATTCATTTGTATTTTATTTCTTTATTTATTATTTATACTTTTCTTTTTGTTCTTAGTGAAACATTTCTTCTCTATGTAGTTAGAGGCTAATGTGTATTTTAATGTTTTGATATATATATATATCCTAAACCTTTCTATTATATTTTTAAAATTCCCACAAAACTACTAACTTTTTAGATGTAACTTTAAACTTAGAAACCTCCCAGTATTCCTCTTATCACAATACCTTAAATACTTAAACATTCCTTCCAATCCCCACAAATCCACCTTCGTTAACATAGTCAAGGGTATCTCCACCCGTATATCTGACCTCTCTTCCACTGAGGAAATATTCAATACCCACGCACCATATTACAACCAAGCGCTCGCTGCGAGCGGCTTCTCTCAACAAATAAAATACATCCCTAATACTAGGCTAATACTATCTTCTCTTCAGGTTAGAAACTCTCTCTCTCTCTCTCTCTCTATATATATATATATATATATATATATATGTTAATTCTCTAAATGAAGTATTAACAGTAACTGCACGATAAAGTGTAGTATATTGCCACTTAAGTGTGGCTGACCCCTAGGGGTGGATGTTACTGTTGCTTTTAGCCCCAGGAGGACATCTCCTCGAACGCCGACGAAGGGAAATAACCCTGAAATCCGGATACGTTCGTGCTGCTGATC
>NC_068988.1:49159130-49160149 GCF_001194135.2 Octopus bimaculoides
GTGTATAGATAGATATACATATAGATATAGATATATGCATACATACACACACACGCACACATACACACACACACACACACACACACACACACAAACACACGCACATTTATATACACAAGGTCTGACCAATAAGTATCCGTACTGTTGTCATCGTAGTAAATATTGACTGTGAATCTTGCTGTGCATGCACAATAAGTTTTAACGTTCTAGCTCACTTCCGCTGTTTACAGCAGTGCTTAGGAAGAACGTGTGTACAGCGTGTGAAAGTCGCATTAACCATTACAGAGAAAGATGTCATGATGATACTTGCTCAGAGACCCACGCAAAGTTGCAGAAAATCTATGGAAAGGAGCGCATGAGCCGCATAGTGTACGAGTGATTCAGATGTTTCCAAAATGGCCGAAAAATATCGATATAAACGAACGCCCTGGAAGACCCGCATCCAACAGAACTGAGAAGAACAGCGCAAATGTGCTTGCAGCTGAGAGGGAAATTAGTCGAATCACCATCGGTGAGTGATCAGATGTGCAGATTAGATACAGTTTAGTCCAGTCCATTATCACTGAAGATTGGGGTATGAAACTCGTGTCTGCTTAGTTTGTGCCAAAACTGCATTCAGCTGACCAAAAAGACACTCGGGATTCAGTTGCACAAGTTCGCCTTGACTGTGTCGAGAACTTCTTGAAAACTTTGCGTAGGCCTCTGATCACGTATCACCAAGGTTTTGGCAAAATTTGATGCAGTTTCTCTTCTCATCTTGCTCTGTCATGGTCAATGCGATGATCACACGCTACACACCTTCCTTCCAAGAACTGCTGTAAACACCGGAAGTGAGTTACTCCGTTAAAAATTAGTGCGCATGCACATATTTGAAGGTAAATCTTTGTCAAGCGGCTTTACTCTGCGAACGTTAGCTTCGTTACTATGGCAACAGTCCGGATACTTATTGATCAAATCATGCATATTTCTATATGTATATATATATATATATATATATATATATATATATATATATATAT
>NC_068988.1:49160746-49162765 GCF_001194135.2 Octopus bimaculoides
TATATATATATATATATATATATATATATATATATATGTATGTATTTATGGATGCATGTATGTGTGTATGTTAGAATGTACACGTGAGTGTGTTGGGGGTGGGTAGCTACATATTTATATTGATTTAATGCTTTCGAGAGGAAACCCAGAGCCAAAGCATATCAGCTTATCTAGAGTGTCTGAGACTGTAATCTTGCCATCGCGCCACCCAGTATAAGATGTAAAATTGTAACGATGAACATTCTCAGGGAAGGAAAATACACAAGATATCACAAAATATCAATTATGCAAATCTTTAGAAGGAAACACTCAGATAAATAAATCCTACATGGGGAAAGAAAAAAGGCGAGGCGGGGATACGAAACTATCACTAACAACTAGGTGGATAATTATCATAACCAGGCGGGATTTTACTATTCTGTATGTGTAGTATTTTGTGCCTTGTAACCAGATTTATGTGACAGCGTGTGAACGTATTTGCGTAGCTGTTTGTATGTAACTATACAACGGTGATCCCCAAACCAGTGGGCCATGAATGATTTAGTACAGGGCCGCACAGAAATGTTATTACCGATCGCAGTTTACACAGTGTATTGTATATGAAATATACATAAGTGGGCACGTTTCCTGGTGGTTAGGTTGCCCAGCTCACAATTGCGAGCTCGTGGTTTCAGTTCCTGAATTAATAGTGCGTTGTACCCTGGAGTAAAATGCTTTATCTTAAGCTTCTCTGCAACCACTCCGACACTTGACGTGCTGTAGATCGTGCAGCTGTTCAGGTAACGTGGATTTGATAGAGGGTGTGAGTTAATGTACAGCACTGAACATTTCATTACCAGAAACAAATCAAAGGCGGCGAGCTGGCAGAAACGTTAGTTCGCCGGGCGAAATGATTACCGGTATTTCGTCTGTCTTTATGTTCTGAGTTCAAATTCCGCCGAAGTCGACTTTGCCTTTCATCCTTTCGCGATCGATTAAATAAGTACCAGTTACGCACTGGTATAATCGACTTGATCCGTTTATCTGTCCTTGTTTATCCCCTCTGTGTGTAGCCCCTTGTGGGCAGTAAAGAAATAAGAAACAAATCATTTGTGCAGGTCGTTCAACAACGGAACGAACATATGTCGTGTGTATGTGGTATGTAATATATAGGTAATATTTAAATTATATATTATGCACTTTAGTGTTTTCTTTTTATGCACGTTACATCCCTATCTGTAGAAAAAATTGTCTTGCCTGAATCCTGTCCATTGTGCCAAATATGTTGGGGAACGTTGCCCAGCATAAACACATATGATATATAGACGGAAAACTGCCGAATGGCGAGTTCCCGTATTTGTTCTTAGTGAATGACATTTTTGGGAAACCCATCTTTCCATAATATCGGGTTTATTTATGCTTTGTAAGTGAAGCTAAGTCGATGGAGACTACAGTGTAGAATCCCCATCTGTTGGATTTTATTGTCATTTAAAACATTACAGCTTTGTCAAGCTGATTCCGCATAACGCCATTAGAGTTACATACGTTCAGTACAACGGTCAGCTACGTAAGTGTTAATTCAGGGGCAGATAATTCACATCAGCAAGCAACTAAATTGTCACCGTCGTGCGATGAAAATCCAGTTCCAATTCGATAATCACACACAAATACATTTATATATATATATATATATATATATATATACACATACACACAGATATAATTACATATTCCTATATGAATATGTAAATTACCTTATAATACATGTGATATATATCTATGAATGTATGTATGTATGGATGTTTGTGTGTGCATCTATATGTAAATATGTATGTATACAAATGCAAATAGTTATGTGTACTCTTACACTTAGCCCAATATACAAAATCATGCAGACGTTACGCACGAGCATGTACAATGTAATGACGCAAATGTAACAACGTGATTTAGCAAAAGTTTTCGAGAATCTCACCACGTTTGCCACCCAACATTGAGCTCCACACATCAATTTGAAATCAAACCTTAAGGGGATGATACATG
>NC_068988.1:49162775-49163624 GCF_001194135.2 Octopus bimaculoides
ATGTGTTTATGTGTATATGTACGTATACAGAGTAGTATTGGATATCCTTCGATACTGTGTCGGTCGGAAACAAGACATACATCCACATCATTTACATATTCATTTACATATACGTGCATGAGCATGTATGTGTGTGAGAGTGTGTGGCATATGTGTGTGTTGTGTATGTGTGAGTGTGTGTGTGTGTGTGAGAGAGAGATAGCTTGTGTGTAAGTAAATGTGTATATAGTATATATTCATGTACATGTATATGTATATATATGTGTGTGTGTGTGTGTGTGTGTGTGTGTGTGTGTGTGTGTGTGTGTCGGTATATACTTATACACCTTAGATAAAACGACACATACACATAGAGAACAACGGTATCATTACCACAATTACCATCAGCATCATCAACCAATAGAAAGGTAGAAAAGCAATCACATTTGCTTAAGGTCCTTACTGGAGTTGAGCATGGAAAAGTTACCTCCCACAACCACTACCAGTTGTCATCCAGCATCTTTTCTTTGGTGATGTGGTTGACATACATTACTTGTAAATAAAACTCAAGTACAGCTATGCATACCAAACAGGTTGTATGCCAAATTGAATTACAGCTGCATAAGATCCCGGTATGAGGTCTCCCGGGACGAGAGAAAGGGAGTGGTAATGAGACTGTAAAAGAAAAAGGGCTGTGGTTTGTGGATTGTTTGTAAACCATAGCTGGATATGAAGTTGAGAAGCTGAGATCGTGGTTCTGTATGTGTTAGCATGTAGCATGCAGCAGAATGTCTATACGAATATATCTATGTATATGTGTATGTAGATACGCACGCATTTTGTATATATAAATATATATATATATATATA
>NC_068988.1:49163895-49169635 GCF_001194135.2 Octopus bimaculoides
ATATATATATATATATATATATATATATACATGCATGTATGTATACATACTTACGAATGTACACATGCACATATATATATGCTTGTATGTATATATATATATGTATGTAAATGCACATATATGTGTGTATCTATATATGTATGTATACATGTGAGTGTGTGTGTGTGTGTTTGTGTGTGTTTGTGTGTGTGTGTGTGTGTGTTTGTGTGTGTGTGTATGGTTGTGCGTGTGAACATGTATGTATCTGTGTATGTCTATGTGCGTGTTTGTCATTGCGTGTATGCGTGTACACAGGGGGCTGTATTGGAAGTCCGATGAAAGTGATGCGCTGGAAATAAAACATTATTTTACTGTGTGAGAAATATATATCGAAAAGAAAGAGAATACCTGTGTATTTTTGTGTGTTTCTTTGTGTGAGATTCCATATATGTTTGCGTGCTTCCATATATGTGTGTGTTCCCTATAAGTGCGTGTTAAAATATCTGCGTATATAAAAGTAAAGAGCAGAGATTGGGGGAGAGGAAGCATGTACGTTGTGCGTTATATGGAAAGCAATATAAAATGTGTAAGAGAAAGAATAATGAAGAGTTTGTAAGAAATAAGCAAATGAAGAGGCATATCGGGAGGTAAATATATGTGAAGAGCAGGTGTGTGCGTATGTGTGTGTGAGAGGTATGCTTGTGGGTGGGTGTGATTTTTTTGTCTCTATGTGAGCGTGAATGTGTGTATGTGTTGGTGTGTATGTATGTGTGTGCGTGTGCTTAAATGAAAATTGAATTCATGTACATGTATTTGAGATTTCGTCTTTTAAGCTTGCTAGGAACTTTAAGACTTAATACTAAACCAGATAACAGCACACTTGATGACGAAAGCCAAGAAGAATTAATTTAGAATGTAAAGAATTATTATTATCTCACTTAATGAAAAAATAATTAGCGACAATATAATTTATCCGTTACAATTATAGAAAATCAGGAATCAATTTATTATTCAAATTCAATAATTTATTTTTTGCCACCTGTTTCAGTCTCTCAAGCCTTTTCAGCACAGTATTTGTACAATACGAATATTAATAATTGAATGAATTCAAGACGTATCACATGTCAAGTGAATCCAACTATATATTGATGCTATTGAAAAAAACATACAACATGAAATCGGCGACCTACTAAACCTAGTGAGATGTGACAGCGATCCCACGCGTTGTATGAATAAATGGATCTCAGTTGAGGACGCTTGAAGAACAAGAAAAGACATTTAAGGGTAAAAAAATCATAAATTATTGAATTCAACTTTACGATGAAAGTACAAGTTTTTTTCTTTCTTTTTTTTCTTTTTAGAAGCGTTGAGATGTAGTGTAAGAATCAGAAATTAATTTATTTCTCAAACGCCTGATAATGCTATAAATAGCGTGATCAGGATTGGCCAGTAACGTATTTTTCTGCAATATATGGATAATTTATCCTGATCACGCTATTTATAGCATTATCCCGCGTTTCATAAGTTGTTGAATTTATATACTACGTTATCTTCTGAATGTGCTGATCTAAGAAAAGTAAAATGATGTGTCTCATCCTGAATCTCTTCTCCCTTTCAAATAGAATATACGAGGGAATGCTGGAAAGTTCCTGGCTTTAATGTTGTCGCATATTGTAGGACTTATGTAGGCTGTAAAAGAAAGAAGTCTATCTAAACGATAGCGACAATAGAAATAACAACGAAAGGCCAACGGAGAAATAGTGGCCAAATTCATTCAAATCACGCCCTAACGTCTGATTTAAAGATGGCTTCGATGATGCACACTTAGAGTTCACTATACGAGGGGATGGCGGTTACTGAAAAGTTCCTGGGTTTAAGAGTATCGCGAAAGGCCTGGTTGGAGGCCAGACCTTCCAAGTTTTTTTACAGCGTTTAGAAAAAACTGAAGGGCTGCTACAATAAGTGTGTGAACCTGAGAGGGGAATATGTGGAATAAAATGATAATTAGCTGATCAGCCTGTATTTTTCTTTATCCAACGCCAACAACTTTTCAGCACTCCTCGTGCTCAACAGGATGTAAATCAGGATCTTCTCGTTGTTCTATTACGATATTTTAGTTCAAAGAGCACCAACGTGTCTCTAACCGAGTGGCGCATAGATAAAAGTATATTTACAAACTTCTGTGGACTTCAGATTTCGACATTCAGAATATAGACTTATTTTTAACATAGCACCAGGTACAAGAAAGGGGGGAGAGAGAGAGGGAAAGAGAGAGAGAGAGAGAGAGAGAGAGAGAGAGAGAGAGAGAGAGAGAAACACTATACCATGTTGATAAACAAAATTGTTATTTTAACTAGATTCACTGTTATACATTTTCATTTGCTTTATTACCATATAAGATGATATTTCAGAGCTTCGATCTAATCGCAGCACAAAGGCTACGCATAAATGCTGAAGATTTTCCATATAATGTAATAATTCCTAAAATTCCTTGTCAGAATGGACAATTAATACTGTCATGGCACAGACATGTCCAACTGAAACTAGAAATTCAGAATTGCGGTGCAATCTTTGAATTCAATAAGTATTAATATGGACACTACATTAACATGTGCCGTAAGTGCCTGAGACGCCAAAGCGTATAAATATGGTAAAGAATAAATTATTGAAATTGAATGTTCAGATGTCCCTCGGCTTATGCTTAAGAAGAAATATTAGTGTATCTGTAGAGGAAACATAATTCGCTGGTCCATCTCTCCCTCTCTCCCGTGCGCGCTCCTATCGTTCGCTAGCAGTCATGGCTGATTTCATAATTAATCAAGCACCACGAGCCTGACACCTTATTGAAGGTGTGGACATATACTTTCGTTAATACTGTTTGCAAGAGATTGCGCTAACTTGACGCTAATTACTAGCAAAACACTCTCAGGGAGTCGGAAATCTTTTTTATCGGGCAAAAAGTAACAATCAAAGTGATACATAATTCATGGTCGCTGCAGTTGCTGTCGTAAAATGCTTGCCATTCGTAGCCAAAGATCGGCCCTCTAATTGCCGCGTGACATGCTTTCTTTTAATGCCTTCTACCATTGATATTGGCATCAACAAGACTCGTTTCCACAGAATACTAGTTATTAGTTTAACTGTACATTGAGGTATATTCGGTTCCCCGAGGCATTGCATTTCCTCATGCCCTGGGTAAAAAATATAAATATACCCCGGTGTGAGAACTGTGTGATGTTATGGCCTTTCACGTGATTTGGTGTGATCACTTCGTTTTGCTACATGATAGACATGGTGATGAAACAATATTTTTTTTCTTTATAACTTAATTATAGTTCAGGTTCAATTTTCAGCTGGTGTAAAGGGAGATAGTGACTGGAGGTTGCTGCAGGAAAACGTAGGGAATATGTTCGGATTGCTGTGCTAAGAGAAATGGGTTTATATTGTAGGGATTACGTAGGTTGTCGAATAACCAGGTGAACAATTTGTGCAAGTGAATCGCTTGCTGTAAGAGTTAAACACCCCATTGTAATCCCATAACTGACGGTACAGTACAAGACTGATGAAAACGCTGTTTTTGACTCATGACAACATAGAACTTTGTATCATTTTGACCCAACTTAGTTAATATTGCTTAATTCAATTATTAAGTAGTTGTATCTATAACAAGTAATCATTAGTATATATATATATATATATATATATATATATATATATATGAAGCTGGATAACCCGTCAAGTGTAAATAAACATCGTTGTTGAGAATGTTTTCTTTCTTCCAATCAGCTATCTTATGAGGATGGATTATAATTAATTTAGTGATTTACTGGCATTCAATGATGGCGTATTTGTACTGGTTGTATTGGCTGATTTCAGCTTAGAGTTAAAGGCATTCTCAATTGATCGTAAATCACAACTATCAAATAAAATATTAGTAACTTCAGCAAAATAGTCAGCATCATATCTAAATGGTGATGTATGGAAATCATTAATGTAGTCTAAGAAGAGCAGTGAATCTAAGATACGGATGCCCATGGGACACTTTTGGTTATATATTACAATAAATACCGTCTGAGTTCTATTCCGGAAAAATCGCTGTTGATGTTTCAGATGTGGCGTGAACTGAGAAGATATAAAGAGGAAAATTAATGTATATTACTTTACATAGACTTTAAACACCTAGATTACCTGAAAGGTAGCATTGTGTATTAATGTATTCAGTCATCCTTATAAGTGAAATTGTTTCTAACTCATTTTTAAAGGAACTGTCAAAGCCAGGAAAAATGTTGATTTTTCATTGGAATAACTTCATATAATGTAAATTACGCTTTCTAATGAACATAAATTGCAGAGAATCTAAACGACAGCGACTTTTAGGAAGACGATGTCATTTTTCAATAAGTCTTCACAGCTCATTCTATTTCTTATTCAGCATGGCTTGTATTTATTCAACGTTCATATTTGCTTCGAAATGGCTGATATTCCTTTTTCTTCTTTACATCGTGCTGTCGTTGTTAACAATTCCTGTAAAAGAATAGTCTCCGACACTTGCTCATACATCTACTAATCTTAAATTGCAGCGTAAACATTGAATAGTTGCTACACAGAATATAGGTACTAGACATGTTTTATATTAAAAGCTGGGAGGATTTTAAACGATACAACATGTTCTTTACGTCATTAGGATGTTTTCATCTGCAGCAACTGTCTTGAGTATAGGAATAATTATTCGGTTTATGAGCTTCACATTAATAGCATAATGTGCGTCAGTAAATATACAAACGTACATGTAGATACACATACTGTCATCTATACATACATGCATACATACATAAAATTATACTACAGCTGTCACTCGGAATCGAAGATGATTTGGTAATATGAAAGAAGCGTTCGCGCTATGCTTTGCAAATTGCGTACGGGTGGCTTTGTATTTGTGAGCAGCCATAGACGCTTTTCACGTTTGAACCCCTTTACCACGCAACGAGATGCCCGAACCAAGAATCAAACCCATGATCTTATGATCGTCATTCCAAAGACACAACTTCAAATATGCGAGTACATTTGTATAAACCGCAGTTTCGAAATCACTCTCAAACATTTCCTTGCAAAAAAAATCATGCATCTATGTATACATAAAACATACAGAGCGACTTTCCAAGATGCAGCCAATTTACATCCACCATGTGTATGCGTGAGTGTGTTTCTGTAAATTTCTGGGAGGTTAACATGGAAACATGCAAAGAAAAGGCAACTGTCAGCAGAATTAGTCAAACGTCGTTTAGACCAGATTTTCTAGATACTTCCTCATGAACAGGTCAGTATGTACAATGTCAGGAAAGGGCTGCTGACTCATTTGAGATGCTCCCAGATTCCTCATCGTCATAGTTTTGAAACAAAAAGACTACAACACCCCAAGCCACTGGTTTGCAAGTATATATATATACATATTTTCTCTTGGCACTCCGTCGCTTACGACGTCAAGGGTTCCAGTTGAGCCGATGCGTTTTTAGTAACACTCCCTTCCTTGCAAGTCTGGTGGTCGATCTAGTTTAGAAGTTAACGACCCGAAGATGCCACAGGCTTTACTACTCTTACGAATTACGAGTAAAGAGCACACATGAGAGATCTGACAATCTCTTCTCTATTTATTTAATATCTTTCTATCTGTCTATCTTTCTGTATATGTATCTTTCTGTTTATCTCTATGTGAGTACATATATACATATATAAGGGTACTTATGTATATATATATATATAT
>NC_068988.1:49170744-49175266 GCF_001194135.2 Octopus bimaculoides
TGGCCACTGCGACTTTCCTTCTAAAAGAGTTGGAATTGCTTAGAAGTAAATTTAGAAGTAAAAATGAACTCAGAATGTAAAAATGGACGAAATGCCGCAAAGCATCTTCCCGGCGTTCTTACGATTCCGAATAATGTACAATTCCGAATAATATTTAATTCTAAAAATATGATAACATGATATGTTAATCATTGAATAGGTATGAGTGTCCACCCATGTAAAACAGAGATCAAAAGGATCCATAGCCAAAAAATGTTTGAAAACCACTGCGTTAGAGTCTAGAATAAAAAGCGTTGCTGTACTTCTTTCCAGTTCTCCGCTCTCTACGTTCAAATCCTGATACAGACAACTAGACTTTATTTTTTTTGGGGTCGATAATATAAAATACTAGTCCAATACAAGGAATTTAAAAAATTGTTGATGTGATGGTTGTGGTACCTTGCAGAATTTGTTCCAGTTTTATGCA
Source organism: Octopus bimaculoides (assembly GCF_001194135.2). NCBI lineage: Eukaryota > Metazoa > Mollusca > Cephalopoda > Octopoda > Octopodidae > Octopus > Octopus bimaculoides. The sequence goes on from NC_068988.1 coordinate 49,171,211, forward strand.
TATTGATTTCATTCGAATTAAATTTAATCGTTCAGCTGCTTCACCACCAGCACCTAGTCTTTGGGATGCCTTCTATAAAGTTTGCTTTGTCACAATCATTCGGGCCATAACTCAAATATTTGTGGATAAATACCACCCTTCATCACACAGGACTCAGTGGTCAAGAAACGTAACGAGTCATATACATTATCCATTCTTCCTTGAATGAATGGCTTTAAAATGCTTCGTGTCAATCTAAGCCCCGTGGATGAAATTTGATACAAACAATCTGCATGAAAATACGTGGACTCCATCCGTAAGTTAAAAGGCCAAGCCTCTCACACAAAGCTCATTATGAACCGAGTTCAAATTTCGCAGAGGTCGATTTTGCTTTCTTGCTTTCGGGGTCGATAAAATAAAGTACCAGTCAAATATTGGGGGCGATATAATCGACTTGCCATTACTGGACCCGTGCCAAATTTGAAAGCAGCAGCACCAGTAGCAGTAGCAGCAGTAGTAGTAGCAGTAGTAGTAGTAGTAGTCAATGAGTAGGCAATTTAGTCAACCGTAAAATGAATACAGATAGTCGTAGCTAACGGATGTTCATTATTTAAAAACAATGTGCAATGCAAAGTATATAGTTTAGTTTTTGTGTAGAGTAGAACTGAAATAGTATTGTGCAGTACAGCGCTGAATCTCGTTTTCATTTTTTTGTTTTTTTTGGCGGGGGCTTCTTTTTTTTTATTGTTCTGTGTTTTTTCTCCTTTTAAGTATCGTGTGCTATTATGATGCAGGGGATAAAGATTTATTAATTCAGCAATATTGTGAAGTAGTTTAGGAATATTGCTGCCGTTGCTGTTATTGCTATTGAGCCCCTGTTTGATCCTGTCTAGCAAGCCTATAATCAAAGGCCATGACGGACCGCCTCTATCGATGTGTGTTTCAGAATACATCATCTATTTATGTTAGTTCATGAAGCTGAAACGATTTTAAAACGAATTGACTGGGAAGTATTTCTTCCGTCTTTACGCTCTGAGTTCAAATTCCGCCAAGATCGACTTTGCCTTTCATCCTTACGGAGTCGATAAAATAAGTACCAGTCGAAAACTGACACTTATGTAATCGACTTACCCCGTCCCGGAATTGCTGGCTTTGTGCCAAAATTTGAAACGAGTCTAGAGTATAGCTCATAGGAGGTGAGCTGGCAAAATCGTTAGCACGCCGAGCAAAATGCTTAGCAACATATCGTCCGTCTTTACGTTCTGAGTTCAAATCCCCCCAACCCCGAGGTCGATCTTGCCTTTATTCCTTTTCGGGTTCGGTTAAATAAGTACCAGTTGAGAACTGAGGTCAATGTAATCAAATCCCCACCCCCACCCACTGAAACCTGCTGGCATTGTGCTAATATTTGAAACCGATATTAGTGTGCTTCCAAAGGGTGGCGAGCTGACACAATCGTTAGCACGCCGGGCAAAATGCTCAGCGCATTTTCTACCCCTTCACGCTCTGATTTCAAATCCTGCTAAGGTCGACATTGCCTATCATCCTTTCGGGGTCTATAAAATAAGCATCATTTGAGCACTGGGGGTCGGTGTGATTGACTTACCCACTACCGTCGAAATTTATGGCCTTGTGCCAAAATTGACTTACCCACTACCGTCGAAATTTATGGCCCTGTGCCAAAATGTGAAACCCATATTACATTATAGGCCGAATCGTTAGAGCAGCGGATAAAGTGTTTATCGTCACTTGTTCCTACTTTACCTTCTGAGTTGAAATACCACCGAGTATGACCTTGCCTTTCATTCTTTTTAGTTCAGTTAAGCATTGGGGTAAATTGTTCGCCTTGTATAAAATAGTTCAGTTAAGCATTGAGTAAATTGTTCGCCTTCATAAAATAGTTCAGTTAAGCATTGAGTAAACTGTTCGCTTTGTATCAAAATGTGAAACACTATTTTAGTATAGCCATTTTCAGTGTTGTATTGCAAAGGTGAACTGGACCAACGTGAAATAAAGTGCCTTGCTCAAGAACACAACACACAGCCTGCTCCTGGATTCTAACTCACTACCTCATGATTGCGAGCTTGACGCTCTATCCACTCAGCTATGGAAAGGAGTTACGACGTCACTGGTGCCAAGCTTTATTAGCCTTTGCCTTTCCCTTGGATAAGATTTGTGGTGTGGAGAGAGAAGGTTGATATGCATGGGCGACTTGTGCCTCCAAGGGGAACTTTCTAGGGGCAATCAATCCCATGGGCATTCATGTAGGGGGGGGGAGCCTTGATCCCGTTTACTCTTTATTGCATTTCCTATATTGCAATAAGACTGCACTGTTTGTTTTGACTGTGAATTCGTGGTAGTTTAATCCTTCCATCTGGCACAACGTGGAGGTTAGCAGGTAGGAATAATATTAATTTTTTTTTTCGAATTCACAGCAAATCATGGTATCACAGCAGCCGGAAGACCACGGAAAACGTATACACAAAACTCTGCAGAAGATATTGGATGCTAAATTGTAAACATAAAAACACTAATGGAAGATCGGGTGGGATAGAGAGAGGTAGTCAGACTGGCCCTGGCAATCAGCCTGACAGGATGATGCCTCGATGAAAAAAAATAAATAAATAATATCAAACTTTTGTTCTTATGCTGACGAAATGCTGGGTATATCGATGATGATTGTCTTAGGTTGTCCGTACTTTGTTGAACGTGACTGTGGCACCGGGAACTGTAGAGGTGGTAATACTGGCAGCGGCAGTGATTGTGTTGGTGGTGGTGGTGGTGGTAGTGGTGGTTATGATATAGCTGTCATCGAGGGCTGAAGGCGTGTGACGTAGTTGTTAGGGTAATTGATTCACGACCTTCCGGTCATGAGTTCGATTCCAGGCAGAGCGTTGTGTCCTCGAGCAAAACACTTTGTAACACACTGATCACATTCCAGTCAGCTGACAAAAATAAGTTGTACCTGTAATTCAAAGAACCAGCCTTGTCACATTCTGTGTCGCTAAATCTCCCAGAGAACTACATTAAGAGTATGTGTGTCTGTAGAGTGCTCAGCCACTTCCACAAGCAGACTTTTCCGTTCACTGGTTCAACTGGAACCCTTGTCGTCGTAAGCGATGGAGTGCCAATTATTGAGGTTGTCCCTAGTACTACTGGTGTCAGCAATGTTTATCGTGATAATAAAGAAATTTAACGTGCTGCGTGTTGTTCGTTGTGGTAGTAGTGTCTTTGTTGTTGGTGGTGCTGTTGCTGTTGTTGTTGTTGTCAGTGGTGGTGGTGGTGGTGGGGGTTGTGGTGGTGTTTAAAAGGAAACACTACGTACGTGTCACAGTATATTTCACTTTATTTTCTTTTGCAGTAATCGATAATTTTAAAGTCCTTTATGCAATCCAGACATAAACCATTAACGTGTCAATAAAGGATTGTATTGGTATGTTGTGATCCCAAACGGAAACTGAAAACTCAAACAAGAACAATTACTATCACCAACATGATTATTAACGACAACAGCAACGAAAACAACAACAATCATTACAAAATTAATTATTCCATTTCGCTTATTTTGTCTCTTTGTTTTTTCTTATTTAGTTTTGCTCTTAATTATTTTCGGTATCTTATCGATCCCACTGAATTATATACCATCATCTCCCAGGTCACGCAACTCAGTATCACCTGCAGGATATGATTCAGGTATGAATTTGGGGTTAAGAAGTTCTTTATCCAGCGCAGCTACATAATAAAAAAATTTGATTTTATAGTTTGGCATCGCATAAAGCAATTGGCTTTTACCTATTATAAGCCTTAGCTAGACCGATTGGTTGTCGGTGGAAACTGGTCGGCGTTATCTGTGCGGAGGCTTGTCGTGGCTGTGTATATGTGTGTTTATCACTGTCTGTGTGAGTGTCTGCGCTTGTGTAGGTATATTTACTCCTATGTATGCATACAGACATACAAATACTCACACATTCACACGCACACACACACACACACACACACACATGTATTCGTATACATTACATATATATATATATAATGTATGCGTATATATATATATATATATATATATATATATAT
>NC_068988.1:49175465-49176393 GCF_001194135.2 Octopus bimaculoides
ATATATATATATATATATATATACATAGATATATACTTCATATACACATACAACTATAACTATATGTATGTATGTTTGTATGTATGTTTGCATATATGTTTGTATGTATGTATGTATGTATGTATGTATGTATGTAAGCGTGCAGTAGGGCTTCTGGGCAGATGCTGTCTATGTCAACACACAACATAGAACAGAACAAGTTGAGCAATGGTCAAATAAAAGTGTTAGTTACTGAACTTCATGTAGTATGTCTTTGAAAAGGTGACAGAGGTGTCTCTGAGGTAAGTGTAGGTGATCTGGTACATTAATAATGAAAAATAGCCATTGGTGTAGAGTTTCCTCTAGAGAATCTATTCAATGTTATTGGATACTGTTATGTATTCTTGCTGACAAAAGAAAAAAACACACAGAAAGCAAAAACCTACTGAATATTATACGACGTAAAAACATCTGCTGGATGTTAATCACATAAGCCATAACAGAACTTACTGCGGCATGCCTTCGTTTTGAAAATTGGTGTTGTTGTGTATACTTAGCTGGAAACAACGACGGTCGGACGATGACAGTAACACTATGTAACTAGATCTTGGAAACATTCGACACACAGATATAGCTGGTGTTAAAGCAAAACTCAATTTAGACAACTTGCTAAACATTGGTAACTCGCTTGAAATTTGGTTACGTATGAACAAATAATACACCGTTTTATTTATCAGACAGAATCTGAACAAAACACGGTTTACTGCTTTAAATAACACATCCTGCACTCACAAATACTCGGGCACACACAAACACACATCCTGTCTATGTTTTTCGCCATCTAACTTTCTCCATCTTTCAATCTTATGTATGTGTTGATACATACATATATATATATATATATATATATATATATAAAATGGAGGATAATATATATATATATATATAT
>NC_068988.1:49176763-49182089 GCF_001194135.2 Octopus bimaculoides
ATATATATATATATATATATATAAAATATATAGTTTTAGGGAAAATAACCAATTTTCAAGAATATATATGTAGAGAGAAAGAGAGAGATTTTATATATATATATATATATAGTATCCATGCAGTCTTAGTGTTGCCCAGTCAATATTTACAAGATTATTGGATTTACTGACACAGAGGAGGAGCATAAAAGAAAAACAGAAGAATATTTTCTTTATCGTTTATTTTTATCTTCGCTTATGCTTTTCATTTTACATTTCCTTTGGTTTTTTTTTTTTGTTTTTTGTTTTTTTACATTTGAACAGAATCTCCGATATTATTTGCGGTGTGCACAGGTTATCTTATGAGGAGACTGTTTGCGCAGGGGTTTCGATTCTTCGTTATATCCATTTTATTTCATTTGAAGCAACAATAACTTTGTGGAAAGAATAGAGGTGACTAAGCGTTCAGTCTCTGTATCAAAAGAGACTGTCTTCCTCTGCAGTATTACTTAACATTTGTGCAGTTTTATCATTAGAATATTTTAAGTTTTAAATTATGAATTTCAGTTATAGCCACACCTTAATAACTATTAAATGAGCAAGCAAATAAATGTGTTACAGACAATTTATTTTAAAAATACATGGGACAATTTTTAAACTTTCTTGGTGTTGTTGGCACTCCGTCGCTTATGACGTCGAGGGTTCCAGTCGATCCGATTAACGGAACAGCCTGCTTGTGAAATTAACGTGCAAGTGGTTGAGCACTCCACAGACACATGTACCCTTAATGTAGTTCTCGGAGATATTCAGCGTGACACAGTGTGACAAGGCTGACCCTTTGAATTACAGGCACATCAGAAACAGGAAGTAAGAGTGAGAGAAATTTGTGGTGAAAGAGTACAGCAAGGTTCGCCACCATCCCCTACCGGAGCCTCAGGTGTTTTCGCTCAATAAACACTCGCAATGCCCGGTCTGGGAATCGAAACCGTGATCTTATGACCACGAGTCCGCTGCCCTAACCACTGGGCCATTGCGCCTCCACTTTAAACTTTCTTGATACTGCATTTAAATCTTTCTCTTTGTATATAATGGCCAGTCTGTCGAATCTAATTACTGTTAGTGCCGACTATATAAAATATTTTCGCAAGTCGTGGAAGCACGTAATACTAGCGAGTTGATTGTTAAATAGCTGTGACGAGTTCGAGTCTTTATATGGGTCTAACCTGGAGTGATAGATTGTGTATGTGAGAGACAGACAGACTGACAGAGACAGAAACAGCTAGACAGAAAGAAAGAAGGAGAGAGAGGAGAATCGTATGATTATGGAATATGAAACATTATCATGGTATATCATGATATGAATTTAAGTCTCCGATTCATATTGTAAGTAAACTATGAATTTTTATACTCAGCGATGTTTGTAATATTTCACAGCCGTTCTTGAATTGTTGATTACTATAATGAATTGATCAGAATGCATATACAGGGTGGGGTAGAGCGCACAGACGGTTTTGAAATGGTTATTACTCTGACAAGTTGTTTGTTAAATAGTTGTGACGAGTTTGGACCTTTATACGGGTTTAACCGGGAGTGAAAGGCTGTGTGTGTGTGTGTGTGTGAGAGAGAGACAGAGAGAGAGACAGAGAGGGAGAGAGAGACAGACAGACAAAGAGAGAGACAGAGAGAGAGAGAGACAGACAGAGAGAGAGACAGAGACAGAGACAGAGACAGACAGACAGACAGACAAACAGACAGACAGGTGAACAGACAGACAAACAGAAACAGACAGAAACAGACGGACAGACAGAAACAGACGGACAGACAGAAACAGGACAGACAGAAACAGACGGACAGACAGAGGAGAGAGGAGAAACATGATTATAGAATATGAAGCATTATATAAGAATATCATAATTAGGAGCTTAAGTCTCCTATCCATATTGTAAGGAAACTGAATTTTTATATACTCAGCAATGTTTGTAATATTTCACAGCCCTTCTTGAATTGTTCATTACTATAAAGAATTGTTAAAAATACAAAAACAGGATGGGGCAGAGGAGGCGGACGTTTTTGAAATGGCTATTAATCAACCCCAGGAGGAGGGACATATGTTCAACAGGTACCATTCGGCTTGTGGTGTCTTAGAATTTTTTTTCTTTTCACATGAAGCCTTGGCGTTGTGAATGCTAGAGCATCGCGTGTTTGCCTACGACAGTTACGTGAAGAATAACGAGTCTGTCACAGCAGTTCAGCGTGAGTTTCAGCGCCACTTCAACATTCACCGGAATCAGATTGTTCCCACCCGTAACACAATCTTACGTTGGGTGAATGCACATTGCATACGAGGTACACTAATGAATAGGAGACTACAGGGGGCGCCATGAACGGTACAGACCCCGGAAATATAGTACGCGTCAGACAAACGTTGATACGGAGTTCGAATCGCTCAGCTCTGAGGTATTCTACTGAACTTTCCTCACTAAACTTTGACAAATGCTACTTCAATACAAACACAGTAATATCTACAAAATTTGTTTGTAGTTAAAATTACAGATTTTGTGAATTTCTCAAAAATGTCCGTCCTCTCTGTCCCAGCCTATATGCATGTGTGTGTGTGTGTATGTGTGTGTGTGTGTGTGTGTGTGTGTGTGTGTGTGCGTGTGTGTGCGTGTGTATGCCCCAATATTAAACTATTTTCTATAGTCAATATACGGCAAAAGCTTATAAGCTTAAGCTTATAATCATAGGTATGTATGTATGTATGTATGTATGTATGTATGCATGTATGTATGTATGTACTACGCAGACATAGATTATCAACGGACATTCATTGCTTTCATATGTGGTACGCAATATAAAATACGACTAGAGCATTCCATATTTTTGTTATTGAATATTTTCGCACGCCATCGTTGTCCAAACTATTAATGAAGATGAATGTATGTATGATTATGCGTGTATGTTTTGGCATGTGTGTGTGTGTGTCAGTGTACGTGCGGGCGTGTGAGTATCTATGGGTGTTTCTGTGTGTGTGTACGCAGATTCGAAGAATGTTAATCAGCAGCCCTTCGTATTTATTCGTATGTAAGAATATGCAGGTATTTGATGATGAAACGTCAGGCTAGAATAGAGGCAGCTGATGAAGGAATATTCCAAGTGGCTTTCCGTTTTCCTATGTGTTCGTTCCGTTGTCTGTAGTTCATTGTTCTAACGTCCTGTACCCTGATATGCATATATATACACATGTAGATGTAAGTATGTACATGTATGTGTGTATACATGTATATATATTCTTTGTATTAATATATATATATATATATATATATATATATCCTAAAGATAAAAAGAGTCTACATTTTAGGACATGCAAAAATAAGAAAGGACTATTATTATTTATTTATTCATTGTTCTTTTTTTACTTGTTGTTCTTGCTGTGTTATTGATGATGATGATGATGATGATGATGATGATGATGATGATGATGATGATGATGATGACGATATAATCATCATCATACAAGTTCTCACTACTTCCACCTTCTCGATCACCAACGATATCAAAATCGCTAATATTCTAATGCTCTTTCAACTTTATTATTGATCACATTGCGAATTTAACCACCGTAATCAGCATCATAGATATCATTAGCACCTCTGTTGCCGTTATCACCATTCCCATCCTCATCCTCATCACCGTTTCAGCATCCTCATAGTCCTCATCATCATCATTATCGACATGCTAATCGTCACTAGTATCGTAAAGTCTATGGCTACAAAACCGCAGCTAACGTTTTAATAACTACCTTCGCTGCTGCTAGAGTCATCATCGCCATCATCTTGTCATCATAATAAACATCACAATGATCACGTTCCCCGTAATAACCATCACAATCATCATGTCTGTTATTATAATTGTCACCGCAACATCAGCAGGAGCATTTACTGCAAGATTATCATTACTAGCATCATTATCATCTACATTTTCTCTATTATCATCATAATTGGTCGTAACAGTAATGCAACATCCCCATTATCAATGTAACATCCGGGTCCTGTTTAACGGAACCCTATTCAAATACTATTCAAATGATAAATCTTCCGTACACAAAATAAATAAATATAGGAATAAAATATTAAAATTAAAGTAATATATAATTGAAGCAAAATGAAATAAATAAAATTAATTAAAATCTAGAAATATAATAAAGAAAATCATTTTGATAAAAAAAAATAATGAAATGGAATTATCAAAAAAAAAATAAAGACTCAAATAAAAAAAATAAAATTCTTCTCCCTCATCTGCATTACCACTACCATCACACTATCACAAAAGAAAAGCAATTAAATAAAACAAATCCCAAATATTAACAACAAAATTAAGAAAATAAACACATACAATGAGATCACAAGGATATATTAAAAACAAACAAAACCCACGAAAATATTAAAATGTTGAATTTTGAAACTGATGCCAAGTTGATTATACAATATTTTAGATTAAAGATGAAATTTTGGCTTCACAATGGCCACCTTTCATTCGTTCTTTTTCCAATATTTTTGTTGTTGCTGTAGTTGTTATTGTGCAGCGTGTTTTGTATTTTATATGTTTTCTACTTTTGTTAGAATTTTTAAGATAAGGCCTGAAATAATTGCTGACCCTCTGCGAGATATGAACTCATAAATGTGAGGCGCCGAAAAAACATCTCAAGTGACTTTATCACAATATTACTTTTTTACCATCCTCATTGTAACATGAACTATTGGTATTGTTATTGATATACATTTGTACGTGTGTGTGTGTGTGTGTGTGAGAGTGCATGTGCCTGTGTGAGAGAAAGAGCGTGTATGTGTTTGTGTGTGTCGGTGAGTGTGTGTAGAGAGGGGGAGCGAAAAAGAGATGGATACTTAGATATTTACACGCATATATATATACATATATCGGTGCGAAATTCACATAATAATGTCATACAGGCAGACAGACAGACAGGCAAGCAAAACAACAGAGAAAGGAGGTATTGAGTCACGATGGAGTGGTAAGAACATTACCTTAATATATGTAGTGACCGAGTTAGACCTTTCTTTCCACAGGCCAGCGTAAAGGCGGATTTATCACAGCAGGAAAGAAAGAGAAATAAAACGTAAAGTACAGAAATTGATGCCAAGTACTAGACTACTATTTTATTTAGGGATGCCGAACTGATGAGAGACAGACATACTTGACCGTTCCAGTATTTGAACTCAAGGAGCAGAGAGCTAAAACATAACTAGCCCATGGAATTTTATTCTATCTGTCCCTTAAACTACTTACTCTCTCACACACACACATACACACGTATATATATATATAT
>NC_068988.1:49182297-49186065 GCF_001194135.2 Octopus bimaculoides
ATATATATATATATATATATATACATATATACATACTGTAATGTAATATGATATAATATATGATATAATATGCGATAATGATATATTTTATATATGCATGTGTGTGTGCATACAACCATAGAAATACACATAGACACACACTTTCATACACATGCATACTTGCATACATACATACATACATACATACATACATACATACATACATACATACATACGTACGTACGTACGTACTTATTTTTGAGAACAGACACAGCAATACTTTTCTGTTCGGAAAGAGAGTAAAAGTCCATGAAACGAACATTAGTATAATACTAGAAATTATTTTATTTGAAATAAAATTCATTTGCTCAGCTGATGCTCTGATAACCGTCGTTATTCAACAAGCGATTGCTGATCAAAGACTGCTCTGTCTGGACCCTTATCTGGCTTGACAATTCGCCACTTTTCCGAAGTATTTTGTTAATATTTTATCATCCAATTGCTCTTCCTTTCAAAACGATGATATATGATTTCAGGGAGAATTGGGAGGATTGATACTCTTTCCTTTACTCACGTCTTCTATAATTCCACAGCTATAATTCTTCTATAATTCCACAGCTCTCCGGCTAATGGTACACGTAAGTCTTGTGAAATCAATTACAATTCCATATGTAATCTGCAATAATAATTTCAGCAATCGTTATATTTGTGATTTTTGTCCCTGGGGTGATATTTGAGGTATGTTCGCACACTTTCAACGTCTTAATACTTTGAGAGATGGAAATATGTATTGAACCGATTTTAAGTTAACTGGAAAGATATAACAGTTGTTATTTCAAGATATATTGCCCTGCACACACACACACACACATGCACGGACATATATGTGTGCATGTGTACAAATAGATGGATAGATGGATGGAGCCAAACATAGAAAAAAATTATTCAAATGCTTACGCAAAATATAATACACATGTTCAAACCAACAAATATTCCCATGCAAATATTCCCACACATGCGCTTACATTCAGGAAGATGTTTTTTTTTTATTTTCGTTATGTGTAAGAATGCATTTAAAGAAAACGTATATAAGACACGAAAACATAAACAAGAAGCAAAACATGTAGAAACAAAAATTATATATGGATATATATGTTCCTTGCATTTCAGCAGTATTTAGTTTCGAACGTTTACACTCTGAGTTCAAATTCCACCGAATTTGATTCTTTATCTATTATAGTTTTAGGGCTGATTAAATAAAGTAATAATCAGGAAGTGATCTTAATCAACTTTACCATCTCAACAAAAATAGAATTTGCGTACTTATGTTACAATCCGTATTAGTATTTACTACGAGGTGGTTACGTTGAAACGTTACTGCATCTATTAAACCTTTTATAGGTATCCCAAATACAATCGAATCGGAGTTAGTCAAGCCCAGTGAATTTGTGATAGTGTTAACAATTGCTCATCACATCCCCAGACTCGCTTCTTTTCAGCTGCTTGTTCTGTTTTGATAATGTTATTGGTTTCACAATGGTCCTGGACGAAGAGGTCTAAGCACGCTGCATATATATTATACATTAAGTTCTGGCATGCAATTGGCCGGTAGTTTTTTGCCATGTGGGTAGTTTTGCATTTGGGGATCAATTTTGTCTCTGCCAGAACTAACCAGTGTGGTATGTTACTGTATGTATGTATGCATGCATGCATGTATGTCATTATTCAGTTTTATTTCAAGATTTCTTGCCAATAGAGAAAGAGTTGCTTTCTAACTTAGATTCAAGTGTCTTTCATTGGAATTTCAACATCAACAACGGGTAATTTTGTATGCATGTATGCGTACGTGCAGACTTGTATGTTTTGTTTAATGTATGTCTTCTCCTGTTTATACTTCAATATCTAGTCGTGCTCATATATACTTAAAGGATAAACTTCTGGAAAGTTTTACAGATTTTTTACAGTTCCAGTGATTGCTTGGAGCTGTAGACTTCGAAGCAGCTTCCTCCTTTCTGGTTTTGAGAAGCCTAATTACATATATCATACATACGTATACCCTTATATACATACACAAATACAGTTTTACTTAAGAACATATCTAAGTTTAAGTATCGCTGGTCCTCTCGCAAACCATGAATGATTCCACAAAGATAAACGTATTTACCATATCTCTTTTCCATTGCCGTCTCACTGCTGTATCATAGACGATAGTCATAGCTCTGAAATCTGTTTGTATACTGTTGACTCAGTCCCTGTGTGTGTGTTTGTGCGTGTTGTTTGTGTGTGTGTTTTGTGTACAAATATGCTTTTTATACGTTTATGTTATTGTGTATAAATCCTCTTGTTTCGTTGTATGTGTTAATGCGTATGTAATGCTTCTCTGAGTGTGTCTGTGTGTGTGTGGCTATTTGTGTGTGCGCGTGTGTGTGTTGTGTGCATTTAAATTATATTAATGCGATCTCGTGCAAGAGAGCCTGTTACAGTGAATATGTATGCGGTTTTGTGTGTGTGTATACGAGTGTGTATATGCGTAAATGTATGTTTGTGTATCTGTTATTGTTACTGTTGTCATTCTACCAAATGCAGAAATTTTTCTATGGGTTTTAGAGACAACAATTTTGGAATTTTATCATTTCGCATATTATCACTGCCATAATCAAATCATATCACCACCATCATCATCATTCTCATCATCATCCTTATTATTATTATTAGTAGTAGTAGTATCGTTATCAGAAATGTAATAATAATAATTGTCATCATTATTATTATAATTGTTATTATTATTTCTATTATTTCTGTTGTTATTATTAGTAGTAGTAGTATTTTTATTCTGAAAAATCCCACAAAAAAAGCAATATTATTATTATGAAAATGTCCCCGTTTATGAATATAAAAAAAATAAACATCGTATTAAACAGAAGCAATTCAATATATTAAAATGTTGGAATGAATCAATGAGAGGTGGGTAAAAAAAAAACGTCTCTACTTAATGTGAGATTGTCAATTGAGATAATATTGAAATGGTGTGTCATCCTGGTTCACTGAAAGGAGAGAGGCAGAGAGAGAGAGAGAGAGAGAGAGCGAGAGAGAGAAGGAGAGAAAAAGAAAGAAGGAGAGAGTGAGAGAGAATGGGGAGAGCGATGTGTGTTTTTGTGTGTCAGGAGTTTCTGCTCCGTGTTTGGTGAAAACTAAAGGAAATACGATCAATTTCCGTCTGAAATGATCACGCAATCTGTGACAATAAAAATCTGCAGGACCTTCTTAAAATTTAAAGGGTAAATGTTTGCGCAAATATTTACGAAGAAAACGAGAAATCTTTTCTAAAATATGTATGTGTTTGTGTGTGTATGTGTGCGTGAGATAAACAAAAACATTAGCTTATAACAATATATAAATATGAATATACATGCCTACATACATAATAAATATTTCCATATGTGAGTACATACAGAGATACATACGTGAAAATATGTCAAATATTCCAAGCGATTAGCATGTTGAAGTACATATGCATACGTGTAGATATGCAATCTTGTATATGTATACACAAAAATATGTCGATCCACACTGATCCATAGATGTAATGACAATTATTTCTGCAGAGATGTACACGCGTGCACATACACACGTAGGCTTGCATGCATAAAAGCATATTGCATTCATTTTATATGCACGTATAGGTGCAGTGCGTAGCAGTGTGATAAGAAGGTTGGCGTCCCAACTACACGGTTCTGGGTTGAGACCCACTGCGTGGTATCTGGAGCAGATGTTAGTAGACATATATAT
>NC_068988.1:49186097-49190148 GCF_001194135.2 Octopus bimaculoides
GTTTGGAGGGATATATTATCCGGGCGGACTCTGTTGTGGTCCATTGTTAAGTTCCAGGTTACGTCTAACCACATCGATCAGTATTTAACGTCTATTACTTCTATTAGTTATAACTGTAAATTCCTCAGCTGAGTAATTCCTTTTTCTACTCTAGGCACAAGGCCCGACATTTTGGGCGAAGGGGCTAGTCGATTAGATCGACCCCAGTACGCAACTGGTATTTAATTTATCGACCCCGAAAGGATGAAAGGCAAAGTCGACCTCGGCAGAAATAGAACTCAAAACGTAAAGTCAGACGAAATACTGCTAAGCATTTCGCCCGGCGTGCTCACGTTTTTGCCACCACACCGCCTTCTCCGCAAGGTAATTCCGCGTTCGCTTCACTGGATGGTAATATTATCTGGAGTATCTATTAGCAATAATTATTACGATATAGAATATGGAAACTTGTTCATCCTCAAACTTCATTTCCTATTATTTTACAATTCTATACAACATAAAACGATATGTTGTATGAAATTGTAAAGAGGAATTAAATTTTGAGGATGAACAATTCTCCATCTTCTATATCATTATATATATGCGTGTATGTGTGTGTTAGTATCTGAGGATATCTCCCATTATCACTAGACAACCAGTGAAACCACTGTTGGAGCTTTTAAGTCCCCACAATTCAACAGTTCGACAGAATAACCGATCACTTCAAAAGAGAAAAAAATGCTGGTGTCGATTCATTCAACTAAAATCTTTTCAAGGTGGTGCCACCGCATGGCCGCAATCTGATGCCTGAAACAAGTGAAAGATAAAAGTGTAGATGTATATATTTACTTACATGGGTAACCCATTACTGTTCAATACAAGAGTTTTGTATCACAGATAAATATTCGACTTCTTTTTCAATTGGTGAGGAATACAAAAATTATAAGTAGGCAGAACTTGATAAACATATCATAAGTTGCACCAATTTCAATTATATCGGGTCTGATATGGTACTAAAACTATAAATTACTTAAAGTTATAAAACTCAGTTGTTTCTCTGATTATTGACTCTCTCTCTCTCTCTCTCTCTCTCTCTCTCTCTCTCTCTCTCTCTCCAGATACGCACACATTCATATCTATGAAATTTGGTACAACTAACTATGTTAGAAAATGTTTATATTACATGGAAAAATGCGAGCAAGAGAAATAATATTTTTAAGATTATAAATCTGGAAAAGTACAAGACAAGTTACTACACATGGAAGAGTTCAGGACAAGTTACTACAGGTGGAAAAGTACAGAACAAGAAAATTTTTACTTAAAATATTGCAGCTGAGGATAATATTTCAAATAAAATATTTAGAAAATATTATCTTTTATTAAAACTAAAAAATATATTACAAGTTATTACTTCTGTTGTTATTACTTCTGTTTGTTATTACTTTTTACTTATATTAAAAATTAAAAATAATTCAGTTAAAATATTTTATCCTTAGCTGCAATATTTTAAATAAAATTTTTCTTGATCTGTACTTTACCAGTTGTAATAATCTGTCCTGAACTTTTCCAAGTGTAATAATTGGTCCTGTAGTTTTCCAGATTTATCATCTTAAGAATATTATTTCTCTTCCACGCATTTTCCCATGTAATCCATGTTTTTGCCAGGCTATGCTATCATGCTAATGTGTCAAATGTGTCAATTAGCGGTGTCGTTAATAATGTTTTCCCTACCTCAATGAAACCGGTGACATATATTAAAAGACCCCTAGAACTATATTCATAAAAAAAGTATAGAACTATATTATCGCTCTCAAGAAGATTATTATCACTCTCAAGAATATTATTATCAAAGCAAAGTAGGTGACCAGATATAAAGTAAATATTAAAATACAAGCCGTAAATGGAACAGTAAAAACATATAACTATTCTTTTACTATATATTTCAACTTCTACGGATTGTTTTGTTAAAAACATTTATTTCAGGAGAACTCAATTATACGAAAGATTACTTACATACATACACAAATATAAATGTACACGCATATATACACAAATACGCAACACACCTGGACATATGTAAACATGAACATGCATATGCAGGCATTCACATATTCTACATATCAACACGGATATATACTCGAAACTGCACACACAAACCCATATATGGATATATAACAGTTCTACGTAAGTGTATAACATATATTTTTATGCATATGTATATACTTGTAAGCGGGAGTAATTGAACAATTTAATCGCAACATGCTTACGTGTTTCTCCATATATATCATTGTCCATTTGGCTATAAGAGATATTCAGTTGATATAAAATGGATCTGAGTGAAAATCCCGCTGTGGATCATTGATGTCCAATGGATTACCATCGGGAAACTACGGTTTTGATCTAATGTCCCATTTACTTGTCTAAGCACGTACATTTATCATAGAGCCTATACACTTCCTTAGTATTGTATTTTGAGAATTTCAGTATTTTCGCACGTAATACTGTTTTAATTCTGCAAAATAATATATTGCTAATGAATTAACTGATATGAATGATTTTCAATGTAAAATGAGATTGCTGCATTTTCCCAACAAAGTATTAGACAAAAGGTCTTAGTATCATCTGTGGATATATTTTAGTTATTTTTCCTGCTTCACACTGATATTTATTATATTTATTGCAGATCATTTGCTATACTGTGAATAGCTCTGTAGACTACATGTTTTAATTTAATTAGCTAGGTAGACCACGCGCAAGAGACTTTAATGCACGTAGTTCTACAAAAGTTACGAAACTCTCGAGATAAAAGCTGCTTATGTCTTGAGGCTTTGAATTTTATCCTGAAACTTATCAGGCCTGGAAGATTTTAACTTTATCTTGTATCTGATCAGACGGAAACTAAAAGACTACTTCTTACCACACTGATCACAATGCCAGCTCGTTACATTGTTAATGATGAGGGAACGTTGATATTTACTTTTTGCTTAATGCTCTGGTCTAAAGTGAAATGAATGCCTTGTTCTTCGATACAAGGTTTGAGTCCATTACCTCATGCCCCTAGGTTTAACAACACTGTAACATAGATCACCCTCATTCAAGTACTTATGTATGAATACAGGTATGTTTACCGCTTTCAATTCACCGCAGGTTAGGTTCACCGCCATCAATTCACCGTGAAGAAAGTTCCCCGCGAGGCAAGTTTACTGAGAAAATATATTTATTGTATCTCACTCTTAATAGTTAAAACTATTTTATTTTAAAATAACGGTAAATTGATGACGGTGAACTTTCACTGTGGTGAAGTGATGACGGTTAACTTCCCGGACATGATACTGTATATCAGAATGAATATTTTCCGATCTTTCTTCCGAATTAATCAGTAGTTTTTGCCGATCTAGTCCCAAACTGTGGAATTGTGTGTATAAACAATGAAGCCCTCACTGCTTGAATCAGATTATTCATAGTTATTAAACGAAATATTCAAGCCACAACTTTCTCACATACGTCCACAATGGATTTATTATTTCATTTATGGCAGATGGATTTTCGTTTTTACGAAATGAGCTCATATAACCAAGAGAAAAATTATTCAATGCAAGAAGTCATGTTTTTATATTCATTGATTCGAAGCTTAAAATTTCTTGTTAACCTAAATTTCGCATATCATATTCCTTAAGTAATTGAAATTTTAGTAGTTATAGCTTTAGGATTTTCTATTTTAATATCTTCCAAACATGTGTGTCTGGATATAATGTTATATTTGTCGGTCCAGTAATTTTTATGGCAAGGATATGACTCAAATTGTATGGCAGAAACTACCACGTAGGAAAAGAGATTTTGTTAATTTACAGCTGGAATAATATTTGATGAAAAAAAAAAAATTATTCTCAGGTCTACATTTCGATTTATTTCATTCGATTGAATGTCTGAATAAGAATGCTACATTTTCTGTAGATACCAGAGAAAACATCTTATTGTTAGACTGGAATAGTGAGAAGAAGCTTCATTTATTGACTAACTCATTGACATTTTATCGTTGTGGTTCTACTTTAGGAATAAGATGTATAGGAAT
>NC_068988.1:49190290-49202589 GCF_001194135.2 Octopus bimaculoides
AAAGAACCCTAATGCCATCGCGCAGGATGATTTGTTCTTGCAATTATATCCGGGTGATGTGATAATATCCCTAAACAGAAATAGAGCTAACCTGGATTAGAAATGAATAGACGCCATTCAGTCGAGTGAAGGATTCAATGTATTATGAATAAAAAAGCATACGTCAGGCTTTACAATATCTTCCATGCACTCATTAGAATACTAAACTATATTCACACCAGCAGTCCTTAGTTGATACATACACTTACACACAAACGTGTGTATGTGTTTGTGTATGTGTTTTTGTATTTGTGTGTGTTTGTCTGCGAGTGTCTGTGTGCATGTGTGCGTGCGCACGTGTGTGTGTGAGAGAGAGAGACAGAGTATGTGTGTGAGCTAAGTGACTAAGGATTGATTCCTGTCGATGCCAGGAACATGATGCTTTTTTTTTCACGTGTGCTCCAGTCCACTCCAATACTTCACTAGTACTGTACGTATTTTATCGAGATGAGAACTATAACGAGCAAATTGGACATCGATGAAATTTTAATTCTGATCATAAAATCTTAAAGAAATAGCCCAATATGCTTTTCGGTGCTCTTGTGGTTCTGCCAATCAACTACTTTCTATAATAATTTCTAAGTTACGTACAAGGCTTCACGTTTAGTGAAAAGAACAGTTGATCATATCGAAAAAAGTAATTGAAAAGTACTTATTTATCGAACCCCAAAAATTAGGAGGCAAAGGCGATCTTGGTAGTATTTGAAATCAGAAATTAAACCACCAAAACTACTTACGACGTGGTATTTTGTCTGGATTTCTGACGTTGTTGCCAATCTACCCAGTCTCACGTCGAACAAATATTGATATCAAAGTGTAAAGGCAGTGATGATGGCGAAATATTAGCTTACCGGACAAAATGCATATCAGTATTCAGTTCTGTCCATGTGCAGGCTGAATTCAAAACCAACTGGTGTCCACTTGATCTTTCATTCGTCCCAGATCGATAAAATCATTCCAAGCATGTCCCGAGATGAATTAAATCGACCATATTCTTCCCTTACAAATGCATGGCCATATGCCAAAGTAGGAAATCAATATTTGTATAAGAAATCAATATGCTACACACACACACACACATATATATATATATATATATATATATATATATATATATGTGTGTGTGTGTGTGTGTGTGTGTGTGTGTGTGTGTGTGTGTGTGTGTGTGTATACATATATATATATACATATATGTAAGTGTATATGCCTCTCTCTCTGTGTATTATGTGTGTATACATGCATATCTATATATATACACAAACACGCACACTCATACATGTGCTTACATACTGATACGGCAGGATATACAAATATATACATACAAACACACACATATACACACGGTGAAAGCAACAAAGAAAGAGACCAAATGAAGAGAGAGAGAGAGAGAGAGAGAGAGAGAGCGAAAGAGAGAGAATGAGTAAGAGAAAGATGAGAGTATATAATACCGAGAAGAGAGAAAGAGAGAGAAAAAGAGAGAGAGAAAGAGAGAGAAAAAGAGAGAGAGAAAGAGAGAGAAAAAGAGAGAGAGAAAGAGAGAGAAAAAGAGAGAGAGAAAGAGAGAGAAAAAGAGAGAGAGAAAGAGAGAGAAAAAGAGAGAGAAAAAGAGAGAGAGAAAGAGAGAGAGAGAGAGAGAGAGTTGTATGGATGAAGAGAGATGTAAGCGGTAAGGAGAGGGAGAGGCAGATAGTAAGTGACCAGACAGCTTGAGGGTTAAACAAATAGACACATGAAGTGATACTACAACAATTGCTATTTGAGGTTACAGTATGTTAGTCAAAACAAGTAATTAACAGCACAAAATACTAAAATAATGAAAAAAATCAAAGAAGCAAGATTTGTGTGAACAAAAATGTTGTAGGATAGAATAGAAAAAACGAAAATAAAAAATGAATTTAAAAGCAGAAACTATTTATTGACTGTTCTAAATTCCTCTTAGCTCATTAAAATTTCCAAACTAGCAAACCATTTTCTGCATGATTATTCTCAATAAACTGCATATGGGTTCATTTTTAGCTATTTGTTCATGTTATCTATTCTTCATTATGTTTGTTATAAGAAAGTTAGTATATATGGCCAAGGGGGTTGAAAAACAGGCTATAATTATTATCATAATATATTTTCGTTCGTATCTACATTATGGAGACTCTTACTAAATTGATTTAGTTTTCATCACAAATATATATATAAAGTAAGTATGCAATTTAATTTTGCGCCTGATTATTTTGTTTCTTCTATAGATAAACGAAAACAGTGACTATAAAAATTGGATTGCTAACTTATAAGTAACTAGTTCGCATCCAACTGAAGTTATCTTGTCGTTTTGTTAGCAACAAATGCACTTTTATACTAGACTTTTATCATACTTAACGTCAACTTCAATCAGTTATAGAATCTATAACTAATAACAAAGGTTGAAGTAAATTGAAGTCGTTTAACGACTTCTTCTCATTAGTATAAATAAAAGTGTAAGAGATATATCTTACTTAGTATAATAATTTATTGTGTCCATATGCGAAAGTATACATATATACGCGTGATACATATAAAATAGAGACATTATAACTACCCTAGATAGGTAGTGAAAAATATAGAGTGTTCTACTCGATGGAATATAAGTTGGGACGTTCAATTATAGACCATGCACCATAGGTTTGATGATGCAAGCAGGAAAAATAAAACTCAAAATATGAGAATATGAATAATTTTTTTATTAAATTGGTAAGTGTCAGTACACGAAACACTCGACCCTTGAATCATTCTGTTACTTCGGCTGCAGGCACAGACGTGGCTGTGTGGTAAGAATCTTGCTGCCCAACCACACGGTTTTGGATTCAGTCCCACTGCGTGACACTTTGGGCAAATTTCTTCGATCATAGCCTCGGACCGACCAAAGCCTTCTGAGTGGATTTGCTAGACGGAAACTGAAAGAAGCCAGTCGTACACACACACACACATATATATATATATGCATATGTATACATTTATATGTGTGTGTATGTGTGTGTTTGTGTCTGTGTTTGCCCCCACCACCATCACCTGACAACGAATGTTGGCGAGTTTACGTCCCCGTAACATAGCGGTTCGGCAACACAGCGATAGAATAAGTACTAGGATCACAAAGAATAAGTCCTGAGGTCAACTTGTTCAACCCTTTGAGGAGGTGCTCCAGCATGGCTTAAATCAGATGACTGAAACAAGTAAAAGAAGTATATGTATATTTACAAATCCACACACACACACACACACACACACACACACACACACACACAAACACACACATATATATATATATATATATATATATATATATATATATAAGCACAATTATTATAGTACAGTTATATGGTACAGTCTAGCTCAAGTACATAACTGTAAGAACACATAACAGTAAATGACATCTTATGACTGAATTACGCAAGGGGCAAAATATTAGTCGCAATTGTAAAAACATATGGGGTACGTGCCACAAATGAACTCATGGTCAATCTAGATCTTTCAGTGGCTGTTCACCTCGCCGGTAGATGTTGAACTAGAAACAATTACTCGTTTCATTTTATAATATATATCAGTTATGAGAGGTATCTAAATTGACCAGGAACGGTGACAGAGATGATGCTGTCAGTCACACCTATAAACATTCTTTCAGAAAAGTAGTAAATATTCCTTCAGAGATCTCTGTTAGAGAAATGGCTGTTGTGATACTTAAAAATGTAACTGGTACTTTAGAGAAAATAGTTATACGGTTAACTTAGGTTGTACAACTTTAGACGCTTAAAAGAAGATTCTGACTCAAGAAAGATATTCAACATCCCAGGTCTCGTGCTTCAGAAGTTGTCCTCCCTAGAACTTTGATCGTCTGGGATCTCCTCCATTTTATGCCACTTCTGCAGATGTCGACTTACAATAGTTTAACGGGAACATTAACCGCATCATTTCCTCCAATCTTGAAGGGACTGAAACGCCTTTTCTTCCAAATTCAGCAAGTTTAAAAAATGGGCTGCATGATGACGGCTGGAACGCTATTGATTATTGGAAATCTTCATTCAATCAAGACTGACATGAAAGTAAGTAAAAAATAACAACAGAACCAACAAGAATAATAAATAGATAAATAAATAAATAAACAAATAAATAAATGGGTACACATTCAAGTTTATATGTACAAATATCCACATAATCTTTTCCATGGTTTGTTTCTACGTTATTGAAAAGTGAGCAAGTTTTACTCGCTGTCTATTCACTGTCACTCACGACTAAATACGGTCACTCACAGTATCTGACTAATTAACTTCAGTCTTCTAACTCAAGTGGCATACGGCCAAAGATTATTTTCAAAACATTCGTATATATGTATGTGTGTCTGTGTGTATGTGCGTCTGTCTGTCTTTATGTATGTCTGTATGTATGCGTGTATGCGTGCATATACTTATGTGTATGTAGATATGTGTATGTGTAGTCAGATATTCCAAATACTTTTAATCTCTTAACAAAAACTCTGTTTACATGTTATTCTTGAGAACTTTTTTTTCAGTGGCTGGTGGAATTGAATAGTTTTTTTGTTTAGTGGTTGATGATACATTGCAGCTTTCATTACCATTCTTTTATTTGTAATTATTTTAACTTTTTCTTTTATTTCAAAGATCATGTAATGATTTATATGCACTCCGGTGTCACTATTATTCTTGTCCATCGCCTGACACATGGTTTATGCTTGCAAAGGATTGTGCTAGTACTCTTACGGCTTCTTTTGATTTATATGCTCTTATCAGTATAACACCATTTTAAATTCTATCCTATTAGTTTTAAATGTTGCCTCTTCGGAGAAAAGAGGAATATAAAATACATATCCATTTTTTTCTCTAGATTTACACGAATTCTTTTATTTAATCACCATCTTCAGTCTTCATTTTCCCCGCGGTTTCTATAGTTTTTACCTCCATAAATATAATAAAGATTGTACTAGTAACAAATAGAAATGCATTATAGCAACTCTATTTCCAGTTTTCAGATAAAGACAGTTCAGATAATAGAATAGCAGAATGATTTTACGATATGTATATTAATATGTTATGCTTTAAATTTTAATTTTTTGTCATTAGAGTGTTGGACAAAATTTTTCGATTATTTAACCTTATCCGTTTATGTGTTGAGCTTAAATCTTGCCAAGATCAGCTTTGCTTCTAATCAGTTTGGGGTCGGTAAAATAATGTACCAGTATAATGTTGAGGCTTGTCTAATGTTGCTATAAACTAGTATAGAAGTTACTTGAGTTGTGATTTTTTATCCGATTCAAGTGTAAAGTCACCAGTTCAAGTGAACAGTCACCAGTGATGGAGTTAGTTCACACCATCGAACGTAGTGTCTACTGCCAGTTCATTTTGGAGGATCCAAAATAATGAATGACATTGTTCATATTTTGATCTGAATTTAAAGTGTGAAAAGCCGGAAGACATACTACAAATCATTTTGTTCAACGCCTTATTGACTTTGCCAGTTCACCGAGTTTGCTGTTGATGAAATCATAATTGAAAACATTAACGTATATAACCGCTCTAGGGTTCAGCGAGTCCCTTAGCTGGGTCCAAACGCCTTCTACGTAAAGGCATTGTCTTTTATATTATAGAGTCTGTTAACTGTATACTAGTAACAAACAAGACTCGATGTAATGTGAACTACACTATCGTATGATTTTCTTTGTTTAGCAAAAATGTGATGAGCATCATATAATAAAATACAAGTGCCTATAGAGTTGAGTTGAGTTTCTGAGAGTTTCTATTCCCAGCTATGGCTTATCATTCCGTTTTCCTTGAAGTCAAAAGTATAAAAAATTTACATTCAGCAACTCAAAATGATGCTATATGATCTATATTTCAAATATTTTTCTGGTTGCTTTCTATCCCTAACAATCTGATTTTTGTTCAAAACGTTAACTGTTATCTTTTCCCAGCCGCTCTTTATTGTGCAGCATAATTCATGCACTTCTACCCTCAATCATGTTCATCAAGAATCGTTTACAGCGATAGTATACCATTAAGCAAGTTCTGTTCACAGCTCTCCACCAGTTCTATACACAGCTATTCCATACGGTTAAGAAAATCCTCTTTATAACCACCTTCTAATTTTAAATAATCTACGTTCATTGTGACGTTAACGACTCTCATATTAACAGTTGCTAACTCCCCGTTCACAGTTGTTCTCTAACGGACAGATGCCTTCATAGTTGTCCTTCACTGTTAACCATGTTCCGTTCGTGATGACCTCCAGTCCCAAACATATTCCGTTATGGTCGTTCGCCAGTGTCCAGCATGTTCATAAGAAACCACCTTCTAACCACAGTAACGTTCATATCTGCGCTACAGTGTTTACCAGACTCTGTTCATGGCTGTCAAATAGTATCAATCAGAATCCTCCTATAGCCGTCTTCTACGATGAACCAGACGTTCATAACTGAATACTAGTGTCAACAATGCTCCATTCATAGTTGTCCCTTAATCTCAGCAAGGCCCTTTATAGCTCTATTTCAATGTTAACCTAACTTTGTTTACCACCATTAGCATTCACATCAAAGGAAAGGTATCATAATATACTATGAAATAAATAAATAAATTACTTGGTGAAACGAAAGGTGCGGGGTTAGGATGGAGGGCTGCTATTCAGCTTCTTTGGTCGTTGATGTTTATTTTTCGGGAGGGAGTGAAATGGTATTAGTGTTGGAAATGATAACTGTGGCGGTGAAGCAATAATGTCGAAGGTGTTGTTAATGGGGATGACGATGAGGAGGAGGTGGCTGTTAGGTAGTAGTGGTTGTGGTGGTGATGGGTGGGGTGTTGGAGATGAAGGTGTTGGCAATGATGGTAATGATGTGGATGGGGTGGGAGTGTTTTACAGTAGCTGACTTGATTAGTAATCTGGTAATGCATGACTAATGTAGTTTTTTTTTCAGTAATTTAGCTTCAAAGGGGAGTTGTTTGTTGTTGATGTTGTTGTTGCTGCTGTCGTTGTTGCTGTTTATGTTGTAGTTGTTGACGCCGTTTGTAGTGCTGATGAAGGTGGTGGTGGTGGTGGTGGTGGTGGTGGTGGTGATAGTGTTTCTAGTGAAGTTGGAGTTGGTGAATTTTTTTAAAGTTGTAGTGGAAGGTGGTTGTGAGAGTTGTAGCCATGATAATAGAGCTAGTGCTGCTGACGATTTCATGATGATGATGATGATGATGATGACGATGATGATAATGATAATGATGATCATGATCATGATCATCGTTATCATTACCGTCATCATCATCATCGTCATCATCGTCGTCATCATCGTCATCATCATCAACCTCATCATCATGATCTCAACTTCATAATCATCATCATCGCCATCATCATGATAACGAGGGCAAAGTCGAGGACGATGGTGACGGCGATGACGGTGACGACGGTGACGACGGTGATGATGACGACGACGGTGGTGATGACGACGACGACGAGGATGAGGCGTGGGGGAGGATATTGCCTTTCTACCGTCCTTTTATTTCCGTCCGAATCCTGTTAATGTAGTGTTGAACTATCATGTGAGATCCACATGTA
The DNA here is from genome assembly GCF_001194135.2 of Octopus bimaculoides. Taxonomy (NCBI): domain Eukaryota; kingdom Metazoa; phylum Mollusca; class Cephalopoda; order Octopoda; family Octopodidae; genus Octopus; species Octopus bimaculoides. The sequence goes on from NC_068988.1 coordinate 49,197,902, forward strand.
TTCCGTCCGAACGAAAACGAGACTTAAAAAGCAGTTTTGATACTGTTGTTGTTGTAAATTGTTGTTCTTTAAAACTAGTCAAGCTAATTAAACAAACATACGATAGGTTGATAAATAACAGAATTTTCGCTGTTATTTCTTGCAGTCGAGTAGAGAATTTTTCGTTTGATCATCTTTATGGAATGTTGGAGAAGGTCGTGAAAAATGGTCGCATGGGCTTCATGGTGCTGAGGAAACAGAGGACGATGGATATAGAAATAGATAAATGAAGAGCAGAAAATGGGGAATAACTACTTGCAATCATATGTACTCTGTCGGGGTCATCTTTGCCAGTCCATTTGCTTCTTATTGCCAAAATAACCCTCACACGATCCAACAACAGTGACAAAACACAGACTACGAACACCAAGATCTGTATCTCTCTATATATCCACCTCTCTATCGGTTTATCTATTATCACATATTCTCTTTCTTTCACTCTATGTTTATGTGTGTGGGTATGTGAGTGTCTCTTGAGAGAGAGAGCGATGCAAATCGCATTGTTTTAGCTTTCGAATGGAACCACTCCGCAAGCTAGATAATCGGGCTAATATGTGTGTGTGTGTGTGTGTGTGTGTGTGTGTGTATTTATATAAATATATAAGTATATATATATATATATATATATATATATATATACACACATATATTGTGTGAAAATGTTTAAATATTGTTTGTATACATAAGCATCAGATTTTTGTTTCAAACATATACATATAATGATGAGTCAAGTGTATTTGATATCAGTTTTTATACTGTAGCAATTCTAAAACAGCCAAAGAATTCTCATCACTACTCTAATTTAAATTTCTGAAACTTTTAATTTTTTACGTATGTCTTGTTATAGCATTATAGTATTAAATTGTACACATTACATTAAAAATCAACTAGATCCGGGAATTCTATCACCTGTACACATAAATATCTTAGTATATCCAAAGATATTTTTCGGTTCGCTCTGTAGTTTCCTGAGACCTAACATTGTACAATTATATTATGATTTTTTAATCAATGCAGACTAATTTCAAATGTGTGGGACGTTCTATATTTATCTTGTTTTACACTCCAAAATATTTTTCAACATGACAAGTAAATAGTACAATATATTGCCACTGGTGATAACGGTACCTATTCAAAATAACTTCTTTGGTAATTAAAGCCGATAGTTACAAATTCTAATTAATCTGTAAATATATGAAGGTAAAAAAAAAAACAATCAACATGGATACCTTATACGAACTTGGCGTAAATATATGATTAATTTTTAAATAATAGAACTATATTTAAAAAATATAGTTGTGTAACGGGGTCATGAAAATTATTTATAATTTCAACTTACACACACTCATATATATCTTTGTTTTTGCTTTCTTTTCCGCTTGGTATATATTCTATCGGTCTCTTTTACCCAACCGTTATGTTACGGAGAGGAATATAAGCGAACAGCGGTTGTGAATCGGTGGTAGGTGACAAACACTGACACAACATTGCGCGCGCACACGCTCATATACACGCGCGCACACACACACATACACACATGCACGCACACACATATAAACACACAAGCGCACACGAGCACACATAGTTCCCATAAGAGATGTTTCGTGTCTACCATGTCTCATGGCTATAAGACTCATGCGACATGACTATAAGACTCATGGCTATACGACATGAGTCTTATAGCCATGAGAAGCTGAATATTTGTCACTCAGTTACTTATCCCCTACGCTTTTCTTTCCCAAAGCACTGGGGGCTTTTACATTGAGCTTGTTCCTTAACATACTAATTAACCAATAGCTGGTACCCTAGCTGGTGGTATTTTTCCGGATCAGAGTACACCTGGGAACGATTGGGCTAAGAAATGGTTCCACATTCCTCAATATCCTAGAATTACCGAAATAGAATCCCACTACGGGACATACATACATTCATTCACTTGTGAGTCCGTATTGTATTAGAACTCTTTAAAACATTTATTTGTAGACCCAGCATTCAAACACATTGATTATTATGATATCAAGACATTTTTGTTATTTACTCCTTGAGTCGAGTTAGTGCTAGAAATTTTGTGTGATCGGTTCTAGGAGTCAGCTGAGCTGGCTTTGCATTATACAGGCAGCAAACCAACTGCCCATCAGTCAAAGCAAATGCAACAGGGTCACTACAGAAAACGGTAAAGCAACGTTTGCGATTAAAAATATACATACATCTATATATATATATTTCATTGCATAATAATGATAAGAATGATAATCATTTCTACTAAAGGTACAAAGCCTGAAATTTGGAGGGAGGAAATGTGTCGATCACATCGACCCCAGTGCTCAACTGGTACTTATTTGATGGATCCCGAAAGAATGAAATGCATTGTCGACTCCGGGCGATATTTGAACTCAGAAAGTAAAGACGGACAAAATACTGCTAACCACTTCGCCCGGCGTGTTAAAGATTCTGCCAGCTCACCGCCTTACTACTACTACTACTACTACTACTACTACTAATAATAATAATAATAATAATAATAATAATAATAATAATAATAATAATAATAATAATAATAATAATAATAATAATAATAATAAATGTCCTCATGCTGTACCAGGCACTGGCTTTCATGGCTTCTGATCTTAACTGATTGGAAGTGTTATCATGTAGATGTTTTGTCTTGGTATAAAAAGATGGGCTGCAGCAAATATTCTGCTGAATACTACAAATTTGCTAGTCACTTGTTTGACCGTAACTAGTTGAACATGTCTCTTGGTGGCTGACAATATGTGCATCTCTGATCATGAGCAGAAGTAGTAGGGGAGCATCACAGCCTATGTTGAGAGGAACTATTTGGAGTTTGAATAATTCACATCTGGAAATGTGGATGTTTCGCTCAACATTCTTAAACAATACTGATCCGAGGATCTTATAAGCTGGACGAGCTACTCGACCTGAAGAAAATTCTAACTGGGTCCCACCTGCAAAGTCACGTGCTGCTTATTTTGCTATGAGTTCACTACGTCGTGCACATATAGTTGTGATACCTGTGCCTGGTGTACCCTTATCAGACGAGTAGTCATGATGGGTGTACTGGACCTCGTAGTTTCAAAGTGCCGATCTGATCCTGAAATAACAACATTGAAAGAGTTGACCACCTCTTCTATAGATGTAAATGTTTTGACCCAATGGAGTATAAGTAAAGATATAACGGAGTTAGCCAATAACTACACTGAAAGCTACGTTCGATTATAAAATAAAAACTGCTGAAAAGTGGTATAAGCACCACCCTGAATCTGTAACTGAGGGAGAAAATACAACGATTCTTTGGGACTTTCTAGTACATACAGAAATATCAAAGCAAATGAACCAGATATTGTTGCAAAAGACCAAATCAATAAAGTCTGTTCATTGATCGACAAGAGTATCTCTCGTATTCATGAGTATTTCTCGTAATATCTCGACAAAAGAATTTGAGGAGATCAGAAAATATAAAGATTTATTCATTGAAATCGAAAAAATGTGGCATCTCAAGGCGGTTATAATACCAGTGGTTGTAAGAGCACTTGGAATGATTAGAAAAAGAAATGAAAATCATTTGAAAATGATCCATAGCTTACCACCCTGCAAGAAGTGCAAAAGGTTGTTGTAACTGGTACGTCACATGTATTGAGAAGAGCATTGTGAGGACGCTTGCAATATTTTCTTATATTTTCGTTTTTCTCTTTTTTGTCTTTGTTCACATAACTTCATTGGGTAAAAATGAACAATATGGGGTATTTATTCTAATAATCTATCAATGAAAGTTTCGTTGCGCTATGTGTCGAGAAAACACTCGGCTTAGAAATGGAAACAAAATTAAAAGGAGAAAAACTGATAATGACAATAATAATTCATAAGGCATCACCTATATACAGGCAGTGAAACCAACAGTACAAGCAAATTCATTAAACTATATTCGATACTTGCAGCTTAGGAAGACAGATTATGATTAAATGTTGATCAGCTGTATGAATCAAATGTAAGATTCAAATATGAAGATGAAATAAATTAGAATCCAAAATATACATAAGCAGATAAATAATAATGTGTATTTCTAACACTGGCGCCGTGTAATTTCCTTTTTGATATTGAAACTAGTATTTAAATGGAATATCAAATTGAATGTAATATGTACACCGTCGTTTGAATTTATTTCATATATATATATATATATATATATATATATATATATATATATGTATGTATGTATGTATGTATGTATGTATATATATATATATGTATGTATGTATGTATGTATGTATGTATATATACATATATATATTTATATGTATATATAAAATTATAAATTTATAAATATTTACAAAATTATATATATATAAATGCGTATAGTATATGTATGCATGTACATAATTATGCATGTATATCTCGCAGTTGTGTGGCATATTAATACATAAATTGAAAACTTTTTAATTTCCGTTACTCAGCATCCTTTTGTCTCAGTTTTACGCCATTCATTTAACCAATATTTCATGGTGAATTGGTAAGTTGTGACCATATTGTATGTGTATGTATTATGTGTTCGTGTGTGTGTGTGTATGTGTGTGTGTGTGTGTGTGTGTGTGTGTGTGTGTGTGTGTGTGTGTGTGTGTGTGTGTGTGTGT
>NC_068988.1:49203695-49207411 GCF_001194135.2 Octopus bimaculoides
ATATATATATATATATATATAAGCGAAAAGTAAAAATTACACCACGTGTGGTCTTTTTTACCTAAAAACCTGCTTCAATGATCTATCTACATATATATATATATGTATATATATATATATTTATGCATGTTTGTATGTATGTATACGGACAGACACAGACATGTATTTAGATAGATAGATAGATAGATAGATAGATAGATAGATAGATAGATAGATAGATAGATAGGCAGAGAGAGATGCATGTGTTATATATGTGTATGTATGTATGTATGTATGTATGATTGTATGTATGTATGTAAAAAGGTCTTTTGACTATTTTACGAATAAACTTTCCATGAAAATTTAAAAAAACAAATAGGGATATTATAGTAGAACTTATAGAACAAACATACAGTAAATATTTTTTTTTAATATAACAGCAGGAAGGAAGTATTAGTGAAGTGAGGTGTTGTGGGAGGGGGGAAATGAAATCTGAAATAATGAAAACGAAATAAAATAATAAATAATGCATGCAGCCCCACAGGATTTATATGCTTTTATATCACTAAGCCCCAGCAGTCTGCATTTTGAAAAATAAATGGAAAACAAACAAAAAATCCCGCAGAGATAAGATTTTATAAAACGCCTATCTATCTATCTATCTATCTATCTATCTATCTATCTATTTATCTATCTATCTGTCTGTCTGTCTGTCTCTATCTATCTATCTATCTATCTATCTATCTGTCTGTCTATCTATCTATCTATCTATCTATCTATCTATCTATCTATTTATCTGTTAGTGTGTTTACAGCGATAGAGAGGGAGGGAGAGAAATGTAAGAGACTGTGTTAGATTTATATATTTGTTGATTTCTTAGAATTTTTTTTTTTAGGTTCATTCACATGAGAGAAGATGGTGAGTTTTTTCCTATTATCTTTCTTTTTTCGTTCCATTTATGAAATTTAGCGTTTTTGCAGGAGTCTTCAATGGGTAACAAGAAGAAACAGAAAGGATTTTTTTTTTTCTTTTTAAATAAAATTTTCATGCATTTTTAACAATTCCTTTTTTATTTATTTTCCTGTTTGACGTTTAGAGAGAAAATTCTGTTTGCCATTGTTGTTTTCCTGAAGTTAGTATTATGATTACGATAATTACTGCTGTTGTTAGTAGTCGTGTTAGTTGTGATAGTATTTTTTCCCATAATATTTTCATTTTTACGTAAATTAGAAAGACAGAGATGATGACTGTCACTCGATAAATGTTCGCTGTTAGAGTGTCTTCAGTTGAAAATAAGAAACAAAATATGACACGACACAACCAAGTGGAGTTAGCTTTTTTCTTCTCTTGTCAGTATCTTTCGTTCTTTCAAGTGTTTTAGATTGTAAAATTGGTAAATCCTTGTCGCTTTTATTTATGTTCGAAGTTCAAAATCCTTCTGAGGTCGACTTCGCTTTTCATCTGTCTCTACTTGATAATAAATGTCATTTTTATCGTTACCACACCGCACAAAATGTTTAGTTGCATTTCTTTCGGCTTTACATTCTCTGGTCTATATCTTCATTACGTTCAAATTTCACTTTACATTTCATCCTTTCGGGGTTAACGAAATATGTACTAGTCGAGCATTAAGGGTCGATGTAATCGATTAATCTTGTCCTTCGAAATTTTAGGCCTTTTGCTTCCAGCAATTTATTTTTTATTTATTTTTTGTTTGTTTTGTTTGTTTATTTGTTTATTTATTTATTTATTCATTAGTGTATTGTATGAATCGGCTTACTCGGTAGAACGACAAACAAAATGTTATGTAGTGTTGATTTTGCTCGTTTACGTTCTGAGATCAAATACAAACTCTGTCGACTTTGCATCTATCTGGAAGCGTTTTAATTGAAATCTCTCAATGTGGTGCCTCACAGTAGCCGCAGTTCAATAATTAAAATAAGTAAGTAAAATATATAAGATTCGTTAGTGCAGTATCGCAGAAAGACTAAGTTCGCTTCTCAGTTGTGAGATTTTGAGATCGATCCAACTTCGTGGTATGTTAGGCAGGGACTATCTTTTGTATAACCTCGTGTCACCCCATAGCTTCTGAGAGAAACTGGGTACGTATATATAAGCCCACCAGATGGCTTGTATTTGTAATTCAAAGTAGACAGCCTTGTCAGACAATATGTTAGGCTGGTTCTAAAAGTGGATTACATTACCTGTTCTCGAGTTTGTAGAATGCACAACCACTTAACGTTACTCTGGGAATAAGTAATTCATTTAATGGAAAAACTAAATTTCTCAAACTTGAACGACGGAGATCCATCACCATTTCTCTTCCCTGTCTTCTTGATTTGTTTCAAATTTGTTTTCCCTTTTGCTCATATTTGCTTTTTATTCGTTGTTTTTGCTTAGTTTTCATTCCTTAATTTTTTTCATTCATTCCTTTTTTGTCTCCTTTATTTCCTCTACATTTATTACTTTTTTATTCTCATTCTCAAAATATATTTTAACTTCATATCCAGTCATTATTCAGTTTAGATCTTTTAATTTATTTTTCTAAACTTCGTTCTTCCTCATCTATTTCTTCTTCTTCTTCTTCTTCTTCTTCTTCTTATTCTTCTTCTTCTTCTTCTTCTTCTTCTTCTTCTTCTTCTTCTTCTTCTTCTTCTTCTTCTTCTTCTTCTTCTTCTTCTTCCGTTATATTCTATTCAGTCATTAAATATTTATTCCCTTTTCATTCTAACGTTCATGATTTGTTATTTTAGAAATTAATATTTGCTCTCACTTTTTGTTGAATTTAAATATTTCCCCATAATTTCATTCTGTTATTAAATTTCTAGTCTTATTCCATTTGAAATTCTATAATTCAATCTTTCATTCGTTACTTCTCGTTAGTTACTTTTTTTTTTCTTCCTTTTTTTTTTTCAACGTTTTTCCTCTTCCCCTTCACACTCTTCCCGCCTTTGTTTGTGCTTTAAACCGATATTATCTCACTCCTTCGTATTTGCAATCCTTCGTCAATTTATACTCTCATCTTTACTGTTCCACCTCTATACTTTTATATAATCTTTGCTAGTTACAAACATAACAGCGTTGTTAAGAGGTTCGCTTTCCAACTGTACGTTTTCGGATACAATCCAACTACCTGATACTTTGGGCAAGTGTCTCATACTTTTGCCCACCTGACCAATTCCTTGTTAGGGATTTTCGTAAACGGACATTGTCTGGAAACCCATCGTATATGCATAAATATATGCATATACATATATGTGTGCATGTGTGGACGTCTATGCGAACGTGTATGTGTGTATATTATGTGTGTGTATATGTGGGCGCGTACATAGGTTTGTGTGTCTATTGTCTTTGTGTGTGTGCATATCCTTTCACTGCTTGGTAACCTGTGTTGCTGTGTTTACGTCCCATAACTTAGCGGTTTCAACAGTAAAGCTCGACAGAATAAGTACTAGAGTTTAAAACACAAGTACTTGGGTCGATCATTTTTACTATTACTGTCAAAGTGGTGCTTCAGCATGGCCGTAGTCCAATGAGTGAAATAATTTAAGATAAAAGACAAATTCTATTCTCTGTTTTTCTTTAATGTTTTCCTTTTGTTTCCTTCTTCCTATCTCAATTATTTAATCTTACTTCTCACATTTATTGTTACTGTCATGAATTATGTCTTTAAATATTTTTTCTTATTCAATCATTCTTTCTGTCTTCCGAACACCTTTATATATATATATATATAT
>NC_068988.1:49210189-49212486 GCF_001194135.2 Octopus bimaculoides
ATATATATATATATATATACATTCTGCCTTCATTATACTTCGTGTTTCTAAGCTGGCAGAAACGCCACGCAAAATGCTTAGCGATTTTTCGTCTTTATATTCAGAGTTCGAATTTCCGCCGAGGTCGACTTGGCCTTTCATCCTTTTGGAGTCGATAAAATAAGTACTAGTTGAATACTGAGGTCGATGTAAACGACTAGCCACCTTACCCGAACTTATCGAGGAATTTATTTGCTGATAGTTTGAACAAAACCAACGGCTTGCTTTAAGGTTCAGAGTCCTCATGAGACACAACATGTCGAAACATTGGCAACCTCGAATGTTGTGTGCAAATGGCCGCGGCCGCTTCTGGCTGATGAGACACAACATGTCGAAACACTGGCGACCTTGAATACCCTGCGCTAATCGGCACGGCATTCGAGTACACACTGTAATCATAAAAGGTAGAAGTTATTCTCTTAAGACGTACGCCACAGCGACCAGTATATTTTGCGTCAGAACTGCCTAAACGTGTTAAGAATAAATAGGCATATAATCGCTCCAGATCTCTCTGTACACGTTGCAAATAACGATTTAAAAAAAAAAAATTTTTTTCAATCTATCATTAGTTTCTTATCCTCAGCTCATTCCTTTCTGTTGTTTATTCTTTCACTTGTATTTTAAAATTTCCTTTGCATACTTATACTTTAAAATTTCTCGTTCTCTCTTTCACTTCACCCTGTCTTATTTTTATTTTTTCTCGTTACATTTCGTTCATTTCTGTCATTCTTTTCTTCAGTTATTTTAAATTGTTTATTCCATTCCCACGGTCTCGTTAGTATTTCTGTCTATCGTAATTTTCTCTTTACTATTTTTCTTTCATTTTCACCATCTAACATCCTTTTTAATGGTGTTCTTTCTGTCGCTCCTTTACTTTTTATTGTTTTCATTCATTCTCTTCTTTTTAATCATTCCCTTTTACTTTCATTCTCTCTTTCCTTCGTTACTATTATTATTATTATTATTATTATTATTATTATTATTATTATTATTATTATCATTATTATTTCATTTTTTCCTACCTTCCATACTGTGTACTCCTGTTTACATTCTCTGTTTCCTTTTCTCTTGAATTTTCTCTTTCTTCCTGCAATATTCCTATCACTTTCTACACCTTTATCTCTTTTGCTCATATTTCATTCATTTGCATTTTTTTTTCTCTTATTTATTTGCCTTATTCCATTCAATCAGTCTTCCATAATCTCTTTTGTATTTTCTTTCAATCTCTCCTTCCATTAACTTTATATGCACGCGCACACACACATACACAATCACTCAAATTTTCGGTTAGAATTTCATTTTCGAGTTCTTTTTAAATCTGTTTCCTTATTGTTCCCCTCCTTCCTTTTTCATTCTTCAATAAATTCCTTCCAGTTGTAAATGTTTGTCCCTCGCTCATTTATTCATCCGCTTATTCATTTTCCCCGCCACCATCACCATCATTTTTCTAGGGATTTTTTCCTTAGTTTCTTCAATTTTCTTTGCCCCCTTCTCAATCACTGGTCTTGTCTTCCTTCTTTCCGTATGCTGCTTTTTTAAACCGTTCGTCCTTTATTTCCTTTCAAATAAACCTCTCCTTCATTATTTTCCTTGACGTCTTACCATTATTCATTCTTTATCTTCTCGCATTTCCTTTCTTTCAAATGAAATGTTTAATTTCCTTCTATCCATATTTTCTTCAGGTCAGCCTTCCTATTTTTCCTTCTTATATTTCCGTTCTTGAATTGACGTCTTTTCAATTCTTTCTATATTTCACTTGATTTTTGAACTTAACTTCTTTTTATCATTCTTTCATTATTCTTTATATTTTTGACATTCTTTCCACGTTTTCGTTCTTGCTCATCTTTTGATCTCTCTTCTTTTGCTTTTCCCAACGCTGTTTGTCCCAGTATTACTTCTATTTTATCTTTGTTGTTTCTTCAACTCTTTCTCTTTAGTTTATATATATTTCGTCCATCTTTCTATACTCTCATTTCTGCTATCGTTCATCTTCTCTCTCATTGTTTCGTTATTGTATTCCCGACAATATTTCTACTTTCTTGTTTCTTTTGCTTTCTTTTCTTTCCTCTTCATTTCTTTTCAGTGATTGTATAATTCTTTCCTTCATTTTTAAGTTTATTCAAAACTTCCTTCCATTCAGCGAACATCTGTATTTTTCTTTACATACCTTTGTCTTTACATTTTCTCTCCTCTGTTTACATCATCACACTCTCTCCAGCTATTTTACAGTATATATATATATATATATATATATATAT
>NC_068988.1:49212701-49215938 GCF_001194135.2 Octopus bimaculoides
ATATACTCATATATATTCATATGTGTGTGTGTGTGTGTACCACATCTATTCTGTTCCCTTTCTTTTCACGCTTTATTTCTGCCTGTATCTTTTTCTCTATCTCTCTCTACTCCAAAATCACTATGCTGAAATATTCCTTCAAGACACGAAATACCATTTGCCGAGCCTGCTGGGAATTAATTCCACGGGTTTATGTTAAAAGATAAAAGAGACATATTCAGATGCATAGTTACGCTAGACAAAAGCATATCTCCGCCAACAGTCGGCGAGTCATAGAGAAAACAGCGTAAGACATAGAAATTCTAAGTTAAAATTGTTATATAAAAACATACAAAGAAATGATAGCAGAACAAGAAACTGCGTGTTTTGGCCATAAATTGTGACAATGTTTTGTGCTTACGTAAGAATTTGCAATGAATATCGAATTTGTGTGAAGGTTCTCAACAGTGGGTTGGAGAGAGTGAGACCTATATGGATAGTTATAACCGTGGCATTTCACCTACGCGCAAACTCATATACATCTACATGCATTTTCATATAGGCAAAAGCATAGTAATATATTAAATGACACATACACATAGATGCGGTATATCTGTGTATGTGTCTGCATGTATATGTGTATGGGTATATATGGATACATATATACGCGACGTAGAAGGTCTACTATACTACATTATAGTATGAAGTATAATAAAGCAAACACTGTCTTACCTGTAATACACATACTTGCGCGCCTATGTATGTGCGTGTGTATGCATGTACATGTGTATATATATATATATATATATATATATATATATATATATATATGTATATGTATATTTACATTTATTCACTTATATGTATGTATACGTGAGTTGAGTATGGTTATATATGTGAGTGTGTGTGAGTGTATTTCTATACACACACACACACATACACACACACACATACACACACACACAGACACACACACATATATATATATATATATATATAAAGAGAGAGAGAGAGAGAGAGAGAGACTGAAAGAGAGAGGCAGACAGACAGACTGACTGAAAGACAGGCAGATAGATAGATAGATAGATAGATAGATAGATAGATACATACATACATGCATACATACATACATGCATACATACATGCAAATGCACACACAGATATATATCTGAATGTATATGCATTACTAACGCAGAAATGTACATGTATGCACACTTAGATAGAGAGGTATATTAAACTATAGCTTTTCTTTTGGTGCTTTCATTATTTGAACTTCCGGTGCTGCTGATGTGCAGATTTCAAAGGATTTAGTTGGTCATGACTTTGTAACATTTTTCAGCATTTGTCACTTATTATTTGCCGAACCGCTAAGTCACGAACATAAATGCGTGGTAATGTTAGTAACAATGTTTTCAGTGCTCATTTGAAGAGTGAAGATACACATGCACGCACATAAACACATATATATGCGCACTGGCACACATGAACGCTGGATGTATATACTCAGGCAGTGAGAAAGAGGAAAAGAGAGAGAAAGAGAGAGTGCGAAAAAGTGAGAGATATATTGAAAGAGATATTCTTTGTACAGACGTTAGTGATTGACAAAATTTACTTAGCAAAACAAACCGTTGGTGTACATATCATTATCTCTTTAAAATATTATATTCAACCTTCCCATTGCGCATGCAATGAGAAGGTTAAATAGAACCTTAATATACATTGTTGATAGCCTGGAGAATTGACGGCTTTTGCTAAACTGACTCATCCCACTAAACGTAAATGAACTTGGCGAAAGGGTTACACCTCTGCTGATCACTTAAGATTAAGATCTCCCTGGTTTCACAGCATGCTAGAAATAGAATGTCAAATCTTGCTAGGTAAAAACCTATTGAGTGAACAAGATAACGTATTGGATACACTACACCTAGAAAGAAGACAAGATCGTTATGGATGGATCTTATAATTATAGGTATATTCGGTTAAGACAAGACACGCATTTGATTAAATAACAGCAATGAGTTGACCTCTACGTGATCATCCTATATGCTAGAAAAGAGCAGCAAGATTTTCATCAAATCATCAAACTCCAGTGTCATAAAGGCTTAAAGATACATTAGATAGATATGCAGTTCTGTCTCGGCTGAATTAGAAACATAAAAATAGGTTGGTCATACATGTGGTCATAAAGATATCAAAGTCTTTTTTCTTTCGCTCATCTCATCATATCGTTCGATATAACACGGTACAGTTTATTCTTTGTATGTGTGTGTGTGCATGTCAGTATGCATGCAGGCATGTGTGTATGTATAGCGTTGAACATGTGTGTATGTATAGCCCTGAACCAGAACTCAAAACCTTAGGGACTATGTTTTCAAATTGAATAAAATAGCAGAGAATAATTAAGATCACTTTAATTGATAAAAATATTCTCATTTTGGCCTAGTATGGAAATTAGAAATCATCATCATCACCGTCATCATCGTCGTCGTCGTCATCTTCATCTTCTTTATTATATTCTCAAAAAACAATGTTGTAACGAAAGCAGCTCTTAAACCAAAATATATAAATACGTAAATGATCTTTTATATATTTCTATGTTCTGAATTAAAATTAAAATTCTAACATGAATCAATCATAATATGGAGTCAACTCAATGAATTCTATTTTTTTGTTTGTTTGTTTTTTTGTTACCAAAATCCGAAATTATTGTTGTGTTTCTTCACATTTTTGTGTGTAAGATGTAGGCTCAATATATCAGCGTTAGTATTTTTTCTTTTTTTTTTTCCAGCTATATATTCAGGTTGCTGAAGTATTCGCGTGGCAACATTACAATCAATTCATCTAAATTTTGGATCAAAGCCCCTTCAAGTTCATGGTACATTTTCTGACTATATTCTAATATATTCTAAGAAATTGATAGCTGAGCGAACTTCTAGAAGGTGCTCGAATTGTTGGAAAGACATCTTGCATTAAATCAGATCGATTCCTTCGATAGCAGAACCATCGATGATACCATCACGTGTCAAAAGGAAGACCTGCGCGCGCGCATTTGCTCGCACCTTCCCGCCTCATAGCCATCCGCAAAATGCGTTGGTGCGGACATGCTCTCCGTCTCTCACCATATCATCCTACGAGCTGGAAGAGGCCCAGTGTCAAGCCGCGCACCAGATGGCTGGGTATAATTATGAAAGAACTCCAGAGAATTCGCGTCATCTTGGAGGATGCAGAGGGGTTCACACGGGATCGCCAGCAATACGG
>NC_068988.1:49216318-49220598 GCF_001194135.2 Octopus bimaculoides
ATATATATATATATATATATATATACTCAAACACCTATACATACACTCATACCTACACGCTCGTACAATCACACGAAGATACATCAGGTATACAAGCTTTCACACACACACACATGCCGATATGCAGATACTTATAGACGAATGCAATTATCGGTAAAATACCCAAGCATACACAAACAGATTTCTATATATATAAGTATATACATACACACATACGCATATACACAGAAACGAATACAGGTACATATAATGTAAAAAAAACATATACGCACAAACACATGCATACATGATCATATACATACTCACACCATTCTAAGAGGGAAGTTCGTAGATATTTATATTTATACGCTATCACACGCATACGCAGATGGAGATGTACATCTAAATCATATAAAAACATACATGTAGGCATGAAAAAAAAAGCCACGAGCACACACGCACAAACACAGACACACACGCACGCTAAAACGTATGCATGGAAGTAGCCCCCAATAATAAAGGAACGCCAATGCACACAAGCACACACGTACAACCCACACACGCAGACGTGCAGCACACACACACACACGCACACACACACACATACGCTCACATACACGCACGCACACACGCACGCATACACACATACACACACATACACACGCATGCACACACACGCGCATGCACACACACACGCACATACACGCATGCACACACCACTTACATACACTCACGTACACACATACACCTCCTATCTATACATTTACCTAGCTTACACAGGATACGCTCTCACACACATCCATTCACACCTATACACATAGAGTATGCACATGCCGCATACATACACACAATCGCGCACGCAAATTTACCCATGGCGACGTACCCAAATCGACATCTAAATATAGGAACACTGAAACTCACACGCGCACATGTGCAGATGCACAAAAGTAGACACACACAGACATACATAAATGCACATACTCTCTCTCTCTCCCCCACTTTCTCTCTTTCTCTCTCTATCTCTCTCTCTCTCTCTCTCTCTCTCTCTCTCTCTTTCTCTCTTTTCTCTCTCTGCTTCTTTATTTGTCTCTTACACGCACACATACGCACACACATGTATGCAGACATGCTCAATTATATTTACAGACACATGAACACGCACACACACACACACACACATGAACACACACACACACACACACACACACCATAGCTTAACTCTGACAGTTTAACTGCCAGAGGTGAGGATTCATGGATCAAATAACACTCGACTCCATGAAATAAAGCCGGCAGCTAATGCTAGCAATTATCACACAGCAGTGATATCAATACCATCACTGTCCACAGTTAATGATATCAGTATCGCCACTGTCCACAGTTAATGATATCCATTATTACTGGAATAACATTGGTGCACCGTGTACCACCGTATGCGAGTAATTGTATGTGTGAGTAAGCATTGTGTATATACGTTTCTATGCGAACATGTATGTTAATAAATAACTGGAATTACCGCTAAAGAAATGAACATAAGTATATATATATATATATATATATATATATATATATATATATATGCACGTACGTATGTATATACGTATGTATGTATGCATGTATGTATGTACGTATGTATGTATAGGCGCATGGCTCCGTGGTTAGAGCAAGTGGTTCACAATCATGAGGTAGTGACTTCGATTCTCGAACCTGGCTGTAGTGTTGTGTTCTTGAGCAAGACACTTTATTTCACGTTACACCAGTTCACTCAGCCGTCGAAATGAGTTGCTGGTGCCAAGCTGTATCGGCCGTTGCCTTTCTTTTGGACAACATCGGAGGCATGGAAAAGGGTGACTAGTATGCACGTGTGACTGCTGGTCTTCCATAAACAACCTTGCCCGGAATTGTACCTCAGAGGAGAACTTACTACGTGCATTTATGACCGACAGTTTTTTTTACGTTTTACCCGTTAAGACATACATTAACAACGGGATGTATATTTATATACACGTATGTACGTACGTACGTGCGTATGTACTACGTATGAATGCACAAAGACAAGGGTTCTTATAATTTTCTTGATAGTGACTTCGAAGTTTTACCATTGGTGCCTTATTCGGATTGGTTAAAAAAAACGAGAAAAAAAACACATTTTCAAGTTGACAATTGACCTATTTGAAATAGCAGCGTCAATTCCCTCGTAGATTATTGTAATCTTAGTATATTATTACTATTTATTTAATGAGCTGATCTGCCAACTTTTATATTCGCGATTGAAGGAGACAAGCGCAACAGCACTTTGAACACATTTTACTGAACTCTAATTGTTACAGCTAAGAAGTTTTCAGAATGCAGTCGGAACTTTTAGAAGCTCGATATGAAATAAAATTTTGTGCTAGACCGGGCAACGATTTTTTTTTCCCACAAGATTTCTGGACCCCAATTATGAACTCATTTGCATACAGCCAATCAAAGCTCAACTATCAGACTAATTTATGAGCGCATAACAAGTGATGGGCGATAAGATAAGGTCACTTGAGTAAGGAAAGACCATGCTTCATTTCTCTTTTAAGAATGCTTCTTGATCTTGTTTCAACATGGCTGCCTTTGCGGAGTTATTTGTGTTGTCGTTTACTTTGCTAGCACATAACCCTCTACCCACATTTTTCCCATCCACATCTTTACCATATGAGGCTCTAACAAGATCCGATAATAGGTATAGATGCAAATCTGTCTAATTACTTGTCACCTTCTAAAATCAAGCATAACTTGTCGCCCGGCCGACTTACAACACTGAGTTTATTTAGTAGAGTGTGTTTGTTAATTTAACAACAAGGTTAGGGTGAGCTCTGATTGGGTGTATGCAAATGAGTTCATTATTGAGGTCCGGGACTCACGTGGCAAAAAAATTTCGCGACCGGGCAGAAATGCTATAGGGATTTACGAAATGAGTCAGGCTGCTTATGGATCAACAATTTCGCTGGCACAAGACATTCACGAGTGGTAGAAACAATGAGTCTTTTTTGAATGAATATTATCTAGGATATGCTGTGTAAATGCTATTATTTTCAGTAGTTCTGAGAAATCATCCCGTATATACAAATAGTACTAAAATGCACAAATTATATCGACAGAGGATTCTCGTCTGCACTACTGTTAGGATGATTGTATCACGTGATTTCAGCATAGTTTCGCAACATCACCAATAGATATCTAAACAACGATTGCTAGAGCGAAATCTCCGCAAACCAATATATTTTAATTCTGACTCTTGGATATGTACACACACACACATACACACACATACTATATATATATATATATATATATATATATATATATATATATACACACACAGACGTGTGTTTGTGTGAGTATGTGTGTGTGTATGTTTGTGTGTGTGTGTGTTTGTGAAGATGTATACGCAATTGTATATTTATATAATGATGTATGTGTATGTTTACCACATATGTATGGTTCGTTAGGTCAGTGACTAAATTTGGTTTCCATCTCGTTAAACAGGTTAGATATAAACATGATGCTAATCTATGAATGTCTTAACCACAAACTTGCAAATTATTCTACAGTGAGGTGAAAATACGCTTTGCTCATTTGCTCAAATACATATGATGAAAGGTTTATAGAGATATATGGAAATATAAACTTTCATATATTAGCTTGTATTCCAATAACTCCTGTCGCGCGCGCACCTTGAATATATTTCTATGTGTACATTCATTTATTCTTTGATTTTTTTTATGCTTTCACTTGTTTCAGTCATTTGACTATGGTCATGCTGGAGCAACGCCTTTTGTCGAACAATTCGACCCCAGAACTTATTCTTTGTAAGCCTAGTACTTATTCTATCGGATTTTGCCGATCCGGTAACGTACAAGGACGTAAACACACCAACATCCGTTGTGAATCGATGGTGGGGGACAAACACAGACACACAAATACACACATACACACACACGTGCACACACACGCACAAACACACTCACACACACAGATATATATATACACATATGACGGGCTTCTTTTAGCTTCCGTCTTCCAAATCCACTCAAGACATTGGTCGGCCCGAAGCTATAGTAGAAGACACTTGCCCAGGGTGCCACGCAGGGACAGTGAACTCGGAACGACGTGGTTGAGAAGCAAGCTTCTTACCACACATCCACGCATAAACGTATATATATATTCATGTGTGTATTTTGATATGTTTCTGTATTTATTTGTTTGAATGTCTATATGACATGTGTATATATGTGCGTTTAAACATGTCCTCCACTTCCTCCTCTTCCACC
>NC_068988.1:49221488-49228135 GCF_001194135.2 Octopus bimaculoides
TATATATATATATATATATAAGTATATGGAAATATAGCTGTTGGTTTCCCTGTCTATGTATTTTCCACTTGTAAGATAAATTATAAATTCGTTAGAACTCCATACGTGTAAGAGAGAATCATATTAGATACAAATTGTTAGATGACATTTACCTGAATTCGATTCTCAACTGATATAAAAACTGCTGGTACAAGTACGGCATAAGTAGGAAAATATGGGAATTGAACTATATGCTGTAGAATACATTCATGTGTGTATTTTGATATGTTTCTGTATTTATTTGTTTGAATGTCTATATGACATGTGTATATATGTGCGTTTAAACATGTCCTCCACTTCCTCCTCTTCCACCAATTATTTTCATTATATTCGTATTAATTTACTCTCTATGTCCTCATTAACCGAGTCTGTAAGGTCTTATCGCATTGTTAAACTTGATCCCGTATTACGTTATATGTGAGTTTCAATGTCTTCAGTTCAACAGCAGTTAAAGCTAAATATTGTTTCGTAGTTTTATTCGGTGTACCATTTATTGTTGAGAACTTTGCCAATGCATCTAACCACGTATTCAATCAGCAAGTGATATATTTACTTGTTTCTCGTATCCAACTAAGCCGTCGCTCAAGATAAAACAGCAGCTTAGATACTATTCTTATATTTTAAAATTGTCTAAGGCGGTGAGCTGGCAGAACCGTTAGCACGCGGGGAAAGTGGCTGGTGGTATTTCGGCCTTCTTTACATCCTGATTTCAAATTTCACCGATATCGACATCGCCTTTCACCCTTTCGTAGTCGATAAAATAAGTACCTAGTGATATATTCGACTTGGCCCCTCTCTCGAAATTGCCGGATTTGAAACTGGTATTTTAAAACGTTCTAGTTTCAAAAGTATGAAATTAATTGCTTACAGCTTGAAAGTATTTTGATAATGGATCTTCTTTTATATCCTGGCTAACTTGGAGTTTAAAAATACCCACAACTACTGCAGTTTCCCTCTTCTAAATACACTAGCTAATTTATTTGATTTCAGTTCATTCTTTCATAAAATGCAAAAATGTGTAGGAGACAGAATGCCTGCCTCTTTGTATTTCTTTAAGTTTAGTAAAATTAAAATGTTTCGACTTGTGAGAAAGCCTTGTATGTGAATGCTTTATTACCTCAGTCCCAGTGTACCCAACGAGGGAATATCTCTGCAGTGGCTTGACCTGTTTTTATTCCCAGCCAAATGTGCAGCAACTACGCCCAGATGTCTTTAAAAAGGAATGCCACACCACTTGTGGTAATGTAATTATAGTTAAATGCAAAATGCTCGCATAAAAATGGGTATGGTCTGCTTAGTCAGTCTGGGCTTAAATAACAAGAGCAACACTTTCATTATATGGTAATATCGTTAAAATATAGAATAAAGGGTATAAAATTTTATGTTGTTAAAATATATTTAAAATATTGCTTTCAAGAAACACCGTTCCCCCCCTCCTTTTAAGTGATCATTATACATCCCACGGGCAAGGCTTCTTTGGTTCCTCCTTAATTATTTGATCTAATATGCAAATATCCACATTTGCCGAGAAAAAAGGGAATAATAAATTATATCTGTCATGATGAGAAAGTAGTTAGGAAAGAGGAAAAAAAAATAGAAGGCAAAATACTTCATGAATATATATTTTCTGTTTTTTAATTATCAAGACTATAAATCCTTTCAAAGAGATCTGAATCACTCCTAATTTAGATTTGCGAACGTTCGTAACGGTGGTGGGAGCTGCGAGCCATGAGATTGCTAAAATTAACACTGATTGAGTAAATGTATAGTATGAATGAAGCTGATCAAACAGTGTTTCTGGCTGTAGCCATCCTGCCCTTAGGGTGGCTGTTGTTGTTAATGTATCTGTTGTTGTTGCTTTTGTAGTTATTGTTGTGTAGCTCTTTATTTGAGCAGACTTAAACTATTCCTTATGAAGCCAGTGAGCAGCCATTCGATTTGCTAAAAATAGCAACCATATCCCTTTTATATCCAACACCTCAGCCTTAAAAAAATCAAGAGCAGGTTCGATAATATAGCTGTAGATATACTGCGAGACGGGATGTTCACAACAGGAATGTCTTTGATCACAGGTATACTATTTAAGGTACGACCAGTGGTTAAACAACAAAAGACTAATAATCTAAGTGACAAAGTCTGACTTAGATATCTATTGTTCCAAGTTTACCAATGTGTGAGTGTACCCTCTCGAGTTAAGCGTAATGGTATGGTTGGTAAATTAGTGGGAAGTAAAAAATGTGATGGAAGTTCGATTCTTAGTATCGGCTGCATCACAAATTCAACAATGATGGGGAGGATTAGTTGAATATGCCACGCACAGTACATTGGTTTAGTGATTAATGGATTTTATCTTTACTAAATTAGTTTCAGTAATGTGTGATGATTAAAATTACTGCATTAGTCACAAACAGAAAAGAAATCAAATGATAAAAATAAAATGAGACAAAACAATTACATTACAAGTTTCTAACTGATTAAAAAAAAAACCTGTAAAACAAATTATATATCGCATTAATAGCTCTGGCTAATAAATCGTTGATCATTAATAGTAGTTGAAGACAAGTGCTGAACGTGGAGTTGAAATATAGAATCATCTGGAAATGAATAAACTAAAGTGGGTTCGTGCTAACTATGCCTGTCTCATTGAAAGATTTGGAGTCATTATTGCAAGTTAATGAAGCATTATTAATATACAGTCGATTTGTAGACTTTTAACATTATGAGAAAAATTTCTATGCGTTATTCATTTCTTTTGCTTATGTTCTGAGTTCAAATTCCGCTGGGCTAATAATTGCCTTTCATCCCTCCGGTGTCGATAAAATAAACAACCATTTAAGTAATGTGACCGATTTATTTGACTTAAGCGCCACATCCAAATTTCAGGCCTTGTGTTCCTATATTAGAACAATGAGTATTGTATATTAGTGGAGGCGCAATGGCCCAGTGCTTAGGGTAGCAGACTTAGGATCGCGGTTTCGATTCCCAGACCGGGCGTTGTGAGTATTTATAGAGCGAAAACACCTAAAGCTCCACGAGGCTCCGGTAGGAGGTAGTGGTGAACCCTGCTGTACTCTTTCACCACAACTTTCTCTCATTCTTTCTTCCTGTTTCTGTTGTACCTGCATTTCAAAGGGCCAGCCTTGTCACAGTGTGTTACGCTGAATCTCCCCGAGAACTACGTAAACGGTACACGTGTCTGTGGAGTGCTCAGCCACTTGCACGTTAATTTCACGAGCAGGCTGTTCCGTTGACGGGATCAAGTGGAACACTCGTCGTCGTAACCGACGGAGTGCCAACCGTTGTATATTAAACGCCAGTGATGTTTGCACCTATAACAGAATTAATCCAAACCACATGTGAATGCTTTAAAAGCCTCACTTGTAAATGATGAGGTAAATCATCCGGTCATTTTGGTGTTTAACAGGAAGGACTCTTCCTGCTATAGAAATTAACAAATCTGCAGATGCGGGCCGACCCGATGTTTTCTGTGACTAAAGAGGCATAATAAAACCGAAAACCCGGTGTCTGATAGTAGTTATTTACACACGTCATCGACAGCGAGAAGTTCTTCTCCTAACCAAAATTCATTAGAGAAAGCTATATTCAATTTTGTTAAGAATGTTATGTTAAGAATGAATGAATAAATGGTTGTTCTGATTCTCGTCTTTGTTGTCTTCTTTTTCTTTCGCCTGACCACAATATTCAACAACAGCTTGAAAAGCTTCAGCACGCATCTGCAAATGTTGTGTTTGCAGTTTGCTCCAGTTGTCTTGGTCAAGCTCCAAATGAAAATGTTGTAACTCTCACTGGCAAAAGGCAACCGCCTTCACTGGAACATGTCAAGAATGCGTGTACTCATAGTCGTTATTTCACTCTACTGCTTCTATTAAAGATAGTATTCCAGTATCTATGTACCAACGTACATCATTCATTCCTCCTGTCTTTGTTTTTCACTTCTCCTCTCTACCTCCTTTTGTCTCCCAATCACTCTCTCTATGTAATATGTGCTCCTGGTCAGTGTGTGCTTGTGTGTGTGTGTGTGTGTGTATCTGAGTGTGTGTGTGTGTGTGTGTGTGTGTGTGTGTGTGTGTGTGTGTGTGTGTGTGCGTGTGTGTATGTGTATGTAGTTATCTTGGTGTAATTTTAAATACATGGGCATTTTGATTCATGTTCTCTCACTATCTTGCATAAAGGCTTAGAAATTGATGAGATTAATAATTCATAGTCTCTGTGGTGCCTTCTGGAAAAAGATCATCAAGTACACAATTGCTTGCAAATGTATAAAATATATATATAAATATATCTGTGTGCGCGTGTACGTGAGTGCATAAGTATATATATGTGTGTGTATGCGTGTGTGTGTGTGCAAGTATATATATATGTATATATATATATATATATATATATGTGTGTGTGTGTGTGTGTGTTTATATATATGTATATATATATTTCAGTGTGTATGTATATATATTTGTGTGTATAGATATTTGTATATATATATATATATATATATATATATATATATAATTGCTTCTACGAACATTCATTTGTATATTTGATAATGTATAAGCAAATGGGTTGAGTGATTGTCTTTCTTTCTCTCTCATCTCTGTACATGTGTTTGTGTATCTATGATCTGTGTGTTTGTGTGCGTGTATATATATACATACAGGCATATACCGAGAGAGAGACAGAGAGAGCGAGTGAGTGAGTGGGAGAAGGAGAAAAGAAGGGGAAACAAGGACTAGAAATAAAAGACCACACATAATTGAATACTACATAACGGAGAGATCTGTGTTTACACAGAATAATCTAGGAACATTTCATGGAAGTAATTTCTTAGAAGGACATAATTTAAAATGTGTCCATTAAAAAGAATTCATCATAGAATAAAATGTTTGAAATAAATAATGAAATTTCATGTTAATATAACCTGTAGATGCACAAATATGCACGTATCAGTGCACGCGTGAGTGTAGACATATGTGCGTTCGTGTATGCACGTGCGTGTACGTGTGAATGCACGTGCGTGTACGTGTGCGTATGTGTGTGCGTATGTAAGGTTTGCGTAGTGTGTTATTCAGAGCAGGATATATTACCATTACTTTGGGCTCCATATGGTCTTTTATAATTCGAAATATTCGTCTAAGAAAAAAAAATCGAATCATTTTTCAAAGAATGATGGAGTTCTTTGTGAGTGTTTCGCACAGAGAGTAGGCGGTGAGCTGCCAGAATCGTTAGCACTCTGGATTAAATGCTTAGTGGCACTTCATCCGTCTTTACGTTCTGAGTTCAAATTCCGTCCACATCGAATTTGCCTTTCATCCTTTCGGGTTCAAAAAGCTAAGGACCAGTTCAGCACTAATGACGACGTAACCACTTTATACAGTTTCCCCAAATTGCTGGCTTTTGCCAAAACGATTAAACCGGTATTTCGTACACAGTGTATATACATTCATATAAATAGATAAATGCTTGAATCTTGAAAGTGGAATGCTCAACATTCATTATTTAAACTTATTACAATTCTTTCAACAAACGTAGACTCAATAAAATACGCTTCAACACACGAATTCACATACTTCTTACAAACCAAATACAAAAACGAAATATCCCCCAAAACTTAATGCTATTAGCTTAGATTTTGGGTGGGCAGCCTGATTTGAACGGTCTCAAGTGTAACTGCCCAAAACTATAAGTATAATTTGATAACTTGATGAGAGGAACTTGCGAATGATCCGTCCTTGTTTTTTTCCCTTCCATCTTCGCATCATCTATCTTGCGTTCTTGATCTATTTTTGGGATTTAAATATACATATAGCGGCGAACGTGTACTTTTGCTCACTTTGTTAGCATGTATCTAAATTGTGTACGTCTTTTTTACTCTATATTTTAGTCGCCCTCATACTTTCTTCTTTCTTTCCTCCTTATTTTTTCTCGCTCCCCCTCTCTCACATTTCTTGGCCTTTTCTTTCTTTAATTTCGACTTTTCATCCTCGTTTATTTCTCTTCTTCCTTTGTCTATGTGCCTTTGATTACTCTCTTTCTCGTTCTTCTCCTAACCCTTCATTCCCTCTGTCCCCTATCTCTATCTCTCTTAACGTCCCACGTGACCGGTCTTCGATCAGGCATGATCTTTTTTTCTTGACTTGACTACCAGCCGCGAAGCATCTCTGATATTCCTGTCTCTTGACTTTCATTTCTTATGTTCCTGCCCCAAGGCTTTCACTCTACACACGCCAACTCAACTTGATTTCCCTTTATTAGTCGAAAGGCACCTGTTGTCATTTTTTTCATTATTTGTAATTATATAACATGTTCTTCGGTTTTTGCCTTTGTTGTACACATTCGCTTGCTTTCTTCCTCCCAAAATAATGCTCTTAGCTTAGATTTTTAGGGGCAGCCAGATTTGAACAGTCTTAAGTGTAACTGCCCGAAACTGTAAGAATAATTTGGGAACTCGACTAATGAGAGGAACTTGCGAATGGTCCGTCCTTGATTTTTTCTCTCCGCCTTCGCATCGTCTATCCCTCCAGATGTTTAATTGTCGTCTGATGCCTTCCTGTTGGATTTTGGATATATATATATATATATATATATATATATAT